>NW_012130098.1:3170456-3175049 GCF_000143395.1 Atta cephalotes | reverse complement strand
TAGTAATATATATATATATATATATATATATATATATATATACACATATACACACATATATATACACACATATATGTATATACAATATCATCTGTGAGAATAAAATATTTTCTCATCTTTTATATTTATGTTTGTATAATATTATAACAGCTTATATAATATTTAATCTCTGAAACATATAGAGAGACTAAATTGCCTAAAATTTCATTGATAAAAATATTTAGGAAAAGAAAGGTAAAGTAATACATTTTGTGCGAGCATCCTAAGCTTTTAGACTACAGAAGTCTTAGTAATATTCTTCACACAATAATCGGCATATATAGGAGCAAAGTCTATTTCAGGCGATGTAAATAAATAATATTAAATATTGAATCTTATTTGACCGTACATGTGAGAATACAACCAATATCAATGCCTTTAACAGTCTTGACTGGATCTTAAGTATTTATTTAATTCTTTGTAAATTTATATATTATACTACGTATATAGTCCTTTAAACTGCACGCCGAAATGATTTTTTGGTCGTGAACTCCACTAAACTACCGCAGTAATATCACGAGTTAAATTGACTGGCATATATTTTTCGTAATAAGAATTAATTATTTACAGATTTTAATGTCATTCAACATTAAGATCATTTAAGATGCGAAAAAGCATTAAATTATTAAATTGTTAGTCAATTTAACTCGTGATATTACTGTGGTAGTTTAATAAAGTTGCGTTTCAAGACCGAAAAATCATTTCAACGCGCAGTTTAAAGGATTACATATGTAGTATATGTAGTAAATTCACACAGAATTATACAAGCACTTAAGATCTAGCTTAGACCGTTAAAGGCATCTATCTCTATTAGTTGTGTTCTCATATGTATGATCGAATGAGATTCAATATTTCAACAACTTATTGTCATAAATCGTATCATAATATAAAACATTTCGACTTATTTAAAGTAACTTAGTTAATGCTTCCCATTTGATAACACAAATCGACACAAGTATCGTTTTATCTTTTTTTTTTCGTTATTAATGGAATGCAAAGATAGAATAATGTTTGTGTCGAATCACTGAATAGAAATCCTTAGTCTACTTCAATTATTATTAATTATTACATAATATTACATATTAATATTATAATAATACATCAATCACAAATTAAAATCTCAAAAACTAAACAAGCATAAAATTACTAATTTACAGACGCATAATCACAATCTCTAACGACAGTGAATCTTATCACTAACTATTCATGTGAAAATTTCCAGGCATGCTTTGTAGAAATAAGATGTAATAATATTCATCAAGTTAGTTCGCATCTTTATGTCAAAGATAATAAAATATCATAATAATTAATTTCTCAATTGATAACAAAAATCTTGTTAAGTCAAGAAATTTAAAAAAAAGTCCGATAGTAGACATAAGATTTGTGTCAATATTTTTAATATATTCTAACGGTTATAATTTCATAGAAATAAAATAATATCATGTTAAGTAGTTTATAAGTGAAATTTTAATAAAAAGAAGAAATTTTTACGTTTATTATCTTTTACGTCTATTATCTACTCCTTTATCTTAATTTCTTTAATAGTTTATAATTTCTTTTCGATTCTGTTTTGTATAACTTCTATTTTAAATTAATCGCACGAGATATATATATTTCGATATGTTTTCCGAATCTCTTAATAATCGCTTAATGTAAACTGCTAAATATATTTTCTAGTACTCATATTTTCTAGTACTTGTCGCTATCAGGATAATGTCGTGAGATATGGAACGGCTATCTGCCAGTTCTTGCCGTGCAAATGACAATACAGTGATCTTATATAGATATACATGATGGCCTTCGAGCATCGAAAACAAACATTGAGACCATAAGTTAACCTGCCTCGCCTTATAAAATATTTAACGTATTATAAGATAAATGTTTACTAAACATTTTATTTTTTGCATTTTGAAATTAATTTCGATGAATGATGATAAGCTATTATCGATTTGCGCATTTTGTGGATTCATTCACATCCCCTAAAATAATTAATTATTTTATATTATTATATTATATTAAATGATTAATTCCATTTAAGTGAGAAGTTTTAAAAGGAAAATATTGTTACTTGAATCGTAATTATCACGAAAACATGTTTTAATTTACTTAATGTGTAAATGTATTTATTTAATGTATAAATATGTATTTACTAGTATTTACTAGTATTAATAGTATATTTTAACCATTATATGCAAATTATATAATTTTTTAATGATAATTTATATTAATTTGTACATATATATATATATATATATATATATATACTCTTCAATTCTATATATACATATTATACGATTTTTCAATCAATAAGCTTTTATTTTTAAAATAATAGCAGCAGCGCGAACATTCGATTTTATTAATTATGCACAAATTGTAAATCTACATGGAAATGTGATGGTCTTATTCTGTTCCGAAATTCTGCTTGTGAATTTTGGATTTCGCGTTAGCTCTCGTGCTGAGTATGTCGAGAGAAGAACACGTTCCATTATATGAAATTGCGGTCTAATTTAATACGTGAAATGTGTAACGGTGGTCTGAAAAATGTTTGGGCAGGACACGTACGCAGACACAGAGATTGGTGACAATATTTATTGCACTCAATTTTTTTACCTTGCCATGCGCAGAATAAATATTTCTATGTTATGTTCGATGTCAGTGATACAATTTGCACCTTTTGTACGTGTGCTTGGCACGATGAGATAATAGTTGCGAGTAGGAGAAACAATATCGTTCGAAATTCTGAAAATTCGTACCAACGGTTGATAGAGTGATGTCAGTTCGTGAAAGCGAACCTTTCCAATGTTTCGACATGGTGACATCTGCGATCGATGCTATTGCAGATGTACAATGTCCAAGTTTTAAATGTATGCATTTTACGCGATATCTGTTCGTTAATGATGATTTGGTGCGACACAAGAAACAGCGATTCTTATTATGGTAATTGTATCGTTCTACTAATCGTATTATTCTACTGTCGATGTCGCTACAATAATACAATAATAAGTTACATCACATGATTTGCTTTTATTCACTTCGTGGATCAAAATGTTTCCTTAATAATGCCATTGCGTATTTATTTAATGTAACGTAATAGTGGTAAGAAGTATAAGATGCGTTATCGTGCTTCTTTTTCTTTATTTTTTTTACAACGAAAAATATTTTTTCAAAAGAAATGTAAACTTTTAAGATTTAAGAGATTTAAGATTCATTCATTCTTAAATCGCTAATACCATTCATTTACATAAGTACACGCGCGCACGCACACATATATATACAATATATAATTTCATAACGCAGTCACGAGACAGATACATGCATTTTGTTTTATGCATCGCGGCACATATGAGATGAGTCAGCTCCATCGAAAGCTACCGCTACGAGAAATACGATGCAAATCTTGTCACGTGAGAAACATACGTAGTCGATAGCAATATGTAACAAGAATACATTTTTTATTATTCCTTTGCGATGTTTCACAATAATATTCGAGAATCTCTGTTCGCGATATTTTTCAGAGCTTTTAAACGTCAATCTTTTTTCACTTTTATGTTTTTTATTATCCTCTCAATTTAACTCGTTTAAAATTTAGAAATGAGCTTGCCAAGTTAACATTACAGGTTCTATTATATTTCCAATGGAGATATTTTTAGAAAATTTTGAATATTTCTTTGTTTAGCACATCCGTCCACATATTCTAATTGATTTTAATTGACAATCTTAATTCTATTATGTAATAAGTCTTGACAGATTTAACACTTGATAAATTTAAATTATTTATTATCTACTATATAAAACTTATATTATGTATTTTAAGAAATTTACATTTATAACAAGATATAAAATTCATAGTTATAAAATGTGGAAAATCTTGACAATCGTCAGGATATATGTCTGCTGCTCTTAATCATTATAGTAAAAAAAAAAGATATTTATAGCTTCAACGTAGATTTCAGATCATAAAAATTGCATTTTTACCGATTATCGTTAAAAATACTATGTTATCCCAATATTTACATCCCAATATTTACATTGGAACTTTTTTATCCACCGTTCATCATACATAAAACAGAACTTTATTCGCTTAAGTGACGATTCACATTTGAGCGATCTTGCAACTATTGTTAACTCTTCGCTAACAATAACAGACAACGACATATCACTCGACGTCCTAGGGCTCTCGCTATCATTAATAATTAACATTGATGTGGACGCATCGCCTTTGAGCGTCATCGCAGCGCGGTAGCCGTAGTAACAAAGCTGTACCGAATATTCGGTCGCGACGACCGAGATGAGACGTTCAGTCGCCGACATCGGAGCAGGCGTCGATTCTACGTTTGCTCGCGGTTGTGTATACATCTGTACACACATACACACAGATACTCGTATTGTATATGTATATACATATACGCATGTATGCATCACATTGCGAGTGCAATACGGAGGCTGGTCGATGCTCCGCACATGCCTATATAGTGAAGAGGATGGCATATGTGTACTCGTGGCAGAGAGAGAGAGAGAGAGAGAGAGAGAGAGAGAGAGAGAGAGAGAAGAGAG
>NW_012130098.1:3163100-3167032 GCF_000143395.1 Atta cephalotes | reverse complement strand
GAGAGAGAGAGAGACGGAGAAAGAGATGGAGAAATGCTGCTGCCTCTCACGGGATGGATATGGAAGGATTCGGTCCGTTGGATGCATTATCCTGGTAATATCTGATGCGCAGCGGCGAGACAAAGCTGTAAAGGCCGACGCCGATAGTAACCAACGGGAATCAACGGGCCATACTATACTACCGGGTCCGTACTCGGGCTGGACGGTAATACTACTGTATGCGGGTCAGAATCGTACGCACACGGACTTTCGCGCGGCTATCCCACGATGTGTTGCGCCTCCGCCGCCGCGTTGCGCGGATATTACCGCGCGAATAGTGGCTGATACGTGCCCGGTTATGGTGCGTATTCGGGGTGCGAGACGGCGAAACGAAGTGATATGCGAGCGATGTAATAAAGGGTGGCGCATGAGGAGAGAAGGGTGAAGAGAGTGGAATTATATGCCTGTGCGCAAGAAGAGATTGATCGCAATAGTGCGATGCGAGGGTGGACAGAGTAATGCGGCGAATGCGCATGGGAGTTGTGGCGATGAGGACCAGGCAAGGGGGGAGGAGGTGATATGAAAGACAGATGCACGCGGTTTCGATGAACGCGATTAACTTGTTGGCAAATAAATCTACGCGGTGTTCGCTTTAAATATAGATTACGGTGTAAAGTACGCAGTTATCGGTCACCTGGGGGATGTTCACAATAAATGTAATGAAATGAAAATTATTTGGTATTTCGTTGAAAATAACGTGTCTCTATCGCAGTCCAATTTTAACTATCATCATTCTGAGAAAACTTAAATTACAAAAACTTTTACATTTCCATGAGTTGATAATTTCAAAATGAGTATAGTTTTAGTTTGAGGTCATTTTTAATCTTCAAACGAATATCAACTTGCAAAATAGGTCGAAGAATCCGTGGTTTTGAGACATCTTGTATAGAGGCGATTTATCATTGGTGAGATCGGACAGGAGGAAATAGAGACAGACCGGTTAGCTGGAGGAACCGCATAATAGCAATCGAAGAAGAGGACAATGTGGAAATAGAAAGAGAGAGATTTAGATAACGGCGAGGCGGAAAGCGGGGCGGAGAGAGAGAGAGAGAGAAAGATCGCGGCGGGAAGAGTAGATATAACGGCTGCATTGCCATCGCGTGCATTATTGAACGCCATAGTAGTGAACGGGCGCGCGGTATTCCGTACGTGAGATTGGCCATAGGCAATGCCTCATGGTGATCCGCAGGGAGCAGGAAGGGTAACGTGCGCGCGAAGGTTCGATTTAGGGGGCAGCCGGGAATTATAATCGTACTTTAATCGGATGTATCTGCTGCAAACGGGCGCGGATGCGCGATTGCGATCGACGGCTGGTCTGCCCGTTGGAAAGTGCGTTCCGCTCTTGTATCAGGTGATTCGTTACGGTTTATCGCGAATACCGATGTACAGGTTGTATGCTGAGCGTGTAATATAATTAGAATACGCGTTGAAATACTGAAACAGTAGTATCGTTACCATATTGTGAATGATTAGCTCTGCGTTGCGCGATATGAAAGTGACATAAAATGGATGTCCATTCCAAACAAGTTCCATACCAAACTCGTATTACAAAATTTGTACTTGCATAACTAAAGATAGAATATCGCCGCGTTAAAAAATGACACGTCTCAAAATTTTCAGCAACTTTTCAGTGAAGTATTTACAATGTTCAATTGGAACAGCGTTTTTATTATTAGGACAATAAATGAATACGTATAACTTTACTTTCTTTCCTCTTTATATTATACTTTCAATTATAGTTCTTTAAAACTATGTCATGAGTTTCCAAAATTCGAACACTCCAATCTTAATACAATTAAATATAAACTTTTTCCTTTATCAGAGTTGTGATTTTCTCAAAGTTGTCATATTTCACCAACAAATACTAGTATTTGAAAATAAATGACATATTTCTAAATCTGAGGTGTGAAAACAGTCTCAATTTAAGCATTTCATTTCTTAAATATACAAGACGATGATTCATAATTTGAAATAAAACATATTTTCAATTATTTCTAGTTACTTTTTCTGCAAATAAAATCAATATAAATATACTTATCTACTTTTAAGAAAAAATGGCATAACAGGACATTTTTCTATAATTATACTTTCTATAATTATAATATTCCGACACTGACGACTTCTTTCTTCACATCTAACTAAAAAAAAATGTATCTTTTCTATGAACAATTGTTGCAAATTTGATCAAAAGACAAATTTTATCTCTGCTCTCTACTGATAAATTAAGAAAACTATAAAGATTTTTTCTAACAAAAATATATAAAATCTAGGGTTGATTTTTTTTCATTATCTCAAAAATGCTACTTTCTAAATCTAAATCAGTAGGTAATCACTAATTATCCAGTGATATATACTTAGCAATGGGTAATCAGTGAAATTCAACTAAAGAAAAAAGTTTGACCATTATACATATAACTAAAAGACAAATATTTAAAGCAAGATTAGCTATATTTTATTACTGACGACCTCCCTCTACTGTTCTTTAACAAAGTTCTAGAAATATCAAAACTAAAAATTATACTATTAAAACATAGTCAACAATTATACTATTATACTATTAAAACATAGTCAACATCTCATTTATTTTTATTATTATCTTTAATTAATCCTAATTTTGGGCACATCCTTTTAAGAAATTATTTTGCTGAAACATGAAATGAAAAATCTCATAATGCTATGCTTTTATCCTATTCTCTATCGTATACCCATTTTCATCAATGTAGATTAATTTTTAACTTATTTTTTATTTTTTTCTAGTTCTAAGAATTAAAAAAGAATAAAAAGTAAGTTAAATCAAGATTAAAGTCGACATTGATAGAAACGGTATCAGACGATTTTCATTTACGAGAAATTTAACTCTGCTATGTAATCTATTGGCTGTGCATATCTCTACTTACGAATACAAGGTTTAGAAGATGTTATGAGACTGTTTTGATGCACACTGAAATTTTCAAATATTTTCAAAACGAGAGAAAATAAGAATCTTATTTTAGACTGTACATGTGAGAACACAATTAATAAATTAGAAGCCGATCAAAGATGGATCTTTAATGCTTTTAAATAATTTCTATGCGAATTTATATACAAAATATATAGTTATTTCGCGTCGAAATGATTTTTCGAACTTATAAACGCAATCAAACTACTATAGTAATATTACAAATTAAACTGATAAGTAATTTCATAATTTGATGCTCAATCTGGCATTCTACTACAAAGATGTTAATGTACTGAAAAATTAAAGAAATTTATTGCGAGAAATATTACCTCAGCCGGGAGTCTCAACCCGGATCTCTTGAATTCCATACGAGCATTTTAAGTCTTTAACTACCGAGGAGATTTTCAAAACATTTCTTATAAAAAATATATTATCAATGACATAGTTTCTGACATTTCTATTATAATTTTTTAAGCGTTTGTAAAATATTCAATCAATAAATGTTTATTAGATACCTGTACTGTGTTTTCAAACAGTATAATCATCATCAATAAAACACATTTTAGGATTGATGTCAGTGATTATCCACTGATTTAGATAATTTTTACTTGTGTCATTTTTCGACCCACGCAGTAATATTATTTAACACATAGAATACTTATTTGAGTAATTAAAATACCGTCAATATATGTATTTATCGACTCAAAAGCTCTATTGCAAATCGTTGCCCTATTGATAGATATTACAAATACCAGATCCGTTTGATTCGGCGCAGCGTAAGCGTGCAGGTCTTTTACGGAGAATGCAGGATTGCGCAATTTAGCAAGCAAAAGGAAATTACAGACGCGTTCTAGGTTGGCGATAGCCAAGAGAAGCTAACGCAGAGATATTATAGGGAACACAGGAAAAGCGGTTACCGTTCGGTTGACGTTAATTGCATGAGAGAGAGAGAGAG
>NW_012130098.1:3141693-3162857 GCF_000143395.1 Atta cephalotes | reverse complement strand
GAGAGAGAGAGAGAGAAAGAGCGAGAAAGGGAGATTGAGCGGCAGGATCGCCTATGTATCCGATTAGGGGAACACACGTTATTTGATCTATTATTTGATCGTTCGATTGTCTCGCAGGGTGAGTTGCGTACAGTGTATACGAGATAATATGTTCATCGACCAAATTGTCACTGATGTTTGCCATGCGGCGTTATTTCGGCCGCGAATCGAACGAACCATTGACGAGTATCGGAGAATGCATTAAGTTCTATCTCGCCCAACTTGATTTCCCGTTGGTGCGAGTATTCGCCCGTTGGGTGTGTATCGGCAATCTAGCCCTATCTTGAAATTCCCATGTTTTTTCATTGACAAGCTTGGAAAAGACATTTGCGTTTTTCGATGTGGTGTATTAACTGATTTAAAATTTCACGCGTTAGCTGATCGCTTTCATTCTGATAATAAAAAAACGTTTCAAATTTGAAAAAAATCGAATATAATAAAATATATTTACTGACTGAATATTTTAGAATTATGCTTTTTCAATAATTGTACATATTTGTATTTTAGAATTTACTTAAAAAAATAAAATAATTTTGTTTAAGTATTCAATTTCCTTTATGAAATAAAATTTTCTCATTTATTTCTTTTCCTTTATGAAATAAAAGATAATCATATTTTTCGTATGCAAATACTTTGTTGTTATATCAGAGTTATAAATTTACTTATAAATTATTATAATTCAATAATGTTACGCCAAAACCGACAAACAATTTTTTAAATTTTCTACTGCGAATACTTATCTTAAAGCTTAATAGTATTTGCGTAAATCTTCTAAAGCTCATTATCTCACGAGTCTCACGAGGGATCTGTATCAAACGATCGTATTGCGCCGCAAGTTTCACTGAATCCGGCCGTACGGGTAATCAGCTTTCTCTTGATTATGATCCAATTTCGCGACTCGAGGAAGAAGACGTCGAACTCTCGCGATTCGGCCGTGTCGTAAATTTTCGCCGCCGTTGGAAACTCGTTACACAGACGAGCGCGCACAGCGCAGCTCGGAGAAATCTTCCCCGCAGAAATTTGAAGGGTTTCAAGAAATATTATGAGGATCTTCCGGAGGGGATCGCCCTGCGTGCGTGATTCCCCGGAGTGCCATCAGCTCTCGAAAAGTTTCGTGCTGAGATCTGGCAGAATCGAGGTACACTATTTCTCCCGGCCACTATTTCTCTTACGCATACCCTTAGTATCCTTTCGTATCCAGATTACCTCTCGCCTTATATTTTTACCTCTTACCTCCCAGCTTCAGATTCATTTTTATGTATCTTCTTTTTCTCATCTCCCCCCCCCTCCCCCTCACCTCTCTCTTTTTCTTTCTCAAGGTAGCGTCGAGGGATCGGATACTATCAGTACGACGAACAACGGATACATACAGCTCTGTATTATTCACTACTCAGTCGATCCTGAGAGACGTCGGAACTCCAATAAGTGCTGTTTCTACCTTATTCTTCCTTCTTTTCGCCGTCCCATGTTTGCGAATTCACATATCCCCATTGTATTTTATTTTTTCAACTTTCGTCTCTTTATCCATTTCCGTTATCTTCTACCGTTATTCCGACTTGACGTTGTTATCGTGTTACATTATTCTTAAAAATTCAGCATTTTTTTTCCCGTCCATTGTTCCATTTGCGTATAAATTTGTTATCTTTTTTGTTTTCATTTGCCTTAGTGGCGATTTTTATATGATATAATACTTGATGATATCAGGATATCATGTAAAATTCTCTTTAGAGTGAAAATGTGAAAAGTGAAAATTTTTATATATGTATATACACATTTACGTACGTACATAAAAGTATTTTTTATTTTTCACGTTTTCGACTTAAGAAAAAAGTTACACATTACATTGATTTTCAGAAGAGAAGAAGCAACATGAAAAAAATAAAAAATATTTAAACGTACAGATTTTAATATTTTCTACAAAAGTAAAAAATTTAAGTACTAATAAAAAATTTAGGTACTATATATAATTTACATTCGTGTACATAACATTTTCCTAAACAAGATAATTAAGCTACAGTCTACGCGAGTATTACAACTGATATTATCAAATCTCACCTGATTAGTTAATTATTGTATGATAATATAGTTATATTACCGTTATCATACATTATCGCCATGGAACACACATATTCCTGAAATTATCAGAATTTATCGACTTAACGATAGATTTATATCAAATATATCGTGGGATCGTATAGTTGGGTGGTTTAAATCTTGTTATATCGTGTTTTGTTCTCATAATTACTGATTAATTATTAACAATCCCAAATTTCATTAACCCGTATTCTGCGAAATCACTTGATAAGAACTTATTAACTCACGCGAGAGTGGGAAATCACGCTTTTTTTTGCAGCGTCGTTGGAGAGCTCTTATTACACTTTCACCCACTCGAGCCGGCGTCTCTGCGCTCGTGTGTGTACCCTGCCGAGTAAGAGCTACGGCCCTTTCCTGTCCTGAAGTAGCCTCCGTTACGACCAACAAGCGCGCTGTCGTTTGCCGACTAATTAATTCATGGACTTGGTTTACCCTGACGAACCTACAGCTTCGCTTCAAGACGGTGGAGATAACTCCAGGACAGTTCGTGCCTTGTCGCTTTTAAGGTCTCTTAACGGTCCCCTTTTCGTCCCTCTCTCTTTCTCTCTCTCTCTCTCTCTCGTTCTTTATTTTCTTCTCTTTCTCTCTATGCCTCCTCCATTTCTGCTGCTATCCTTTACTTGCCGTTCCATAGCTCAACTTCAC
This sequence comes from Atta cephalotes, assembly GCF_000143395.1. Taxonomy (NCBI): domain Eukaryota; kingdom Metazoa; phylum Arthropoda; class Insecta; order Hymenoptera; family Formicidae; genus Atta; species Atta cephalotes. The sequence goes on along the minus strand of NW_012130098.1, from coordinate 3,160,079 downwards.
TTCCGTCGTCTTCGCTACCTCGCCTCCGGCGATGTATCCGTCTCGGTGTACATTACAGCAAGCACGGTGCGAGTGTCTTGCGTTTACATTGGACCGAGATTAAACCAAGTTTCAGCTCGATAAATTCTCCAACTTAACGGATTAATGTATCAAACTATCGCGAACGGACTGTGCGATGATTCATGGAATAGGCAAGTTCGTCGACGTTCTCAAACATTTTTCTAATTATCGACTTATCTATCTATCACTTTTTTTAAATGATAAAAATTTACTAATACTACAAAAATATCAATGCAAGCCCACGCGATAATTGATAAATAAATATATTAGTAAGTAATTGATATATTAAATTCATATATTAGTAAGTAATTGATAGATTACAGAGTTGACATGCTTATAAAAATTTTTACAATTTACAAGAAATTTATTTATTATTATAGATTTTCAATGCATTAAGATCTCTTTAAAATGATGCCAGTTGAGTATTAAATTGATTGTCAAATTTATCATTTGTAGAATTGAAGTCCGTGATGCTTGTACAGCACATTTTCAATTCCGCAAGCGATAGCATACAAAACACCTTCTGATGTGATGTTCACATGGCGATTGAAGCAGTGGGCGCATCCAGTAGCGCAACCGCTACACTAAGTAACTAAGTAGCAATTTAATGTGGTTGGATCTAAAGGTAAGTAGATACCAATCACATTCAATTGCTATTTAACCATTAAGTAAGCGGTTGCGCTACTAAATACATCGTATGTAGGAGAAGTAATTAGCTTCTATGTGCGTTTTGCGTCAAAAACGTTGTGAGTTTATAACTTTATAAAAAAAAATTTCAGAGCTGTTCTTTGCACTGATAGTCACATTTTGTCATTAGAATTAGTACTTATATATTATGAATTTTTCTTTTATTACATTTCTGAACGGAACACCCTGTAGTGGTAGCAATTTAATCCTTAACACAAGAATGAATATTTTTGTAATGTTAAAAACATATAATTTTTATTTTATTATTAGTTTATTAGAAGTTTTAAATTTTCAATTATGTAAAAAATTGCAATATTTGAACTTAGCATATATATATATATATAGTACGATAATATAGTATTATAATTAATTATATAGATAGAATAAAACTGTAAAAAAGAAGATATGAAACATAAAATTATTTCAAATCGTTATATTATTTAAAAATTCCTTATCAGTTTTATTTAGTTACGAATCAATAATCTTTCTTTTATAATTGTTACTGTTTATTTTGTATTATCTATCTTGTCCAGAGGTATAATTGACCGTACTTGTCGAGAGAAACGACGCTATCGAAAAGGTGTATCCTTAGAAAATTTTCGATTCCATACATCGATACTTTGTCTGATCGATAACTCGCTTCATCGGCTCGTAAGTTGCATTGTTTCCTGATCTTCCTGGATGCTCTCGGGAGTGGCTTTCGTTTCTGCGGTCGAAGTCGAGATTCCCTGTAGAGAAGGGTTCTTTCGACGATGTCTTCTTACCCGTACCTTCTTCGCCAATCTCTCGATGTCGATACTTGTTCCGAAGTTGAAACGTCGAGTGACCCCGGCGGTCGCTTAATCGGTCAAAGACGCAACGCGAACGCGCGCCCGGTTGTGTGGCTCTTCCGCGCTGCAGTCACGAAGAAAAATCGTCCGGTCCGCTCCGACGATCTTTCCTGCCCGTTTCGAAGTCAATAAAGCCGACAGAAGTGCGGAACTTTCCTGATCAAAGATATCGGGACGCGGCCGCTTTCGAAGATACGCGTTTTCTCTCAATTTGTACTAACAGGCGAACCTTTTTATTCGCTATTTTGACGGTTCTTCGGTACGACGATGAGATCAGAGTGGGAAGATTATTGTGACGTAATGTATAGAAAGAAATGTCATAAAGCTATCTTTAAATATTTTTTAACATAGCTTGAAATTTATATAAAGACTAACTTTGATTTTTTATTAGAGTAGAGCAGAACTAATTGTGGCATTTTTTATTCAAATTATTATAAATCTTCAATATAATAGAATAATGAAAATTGCTTTAAAACGTTGCACGTTCATCTGATTTCATACAAGATAATTAAGTAGGTTATAAGTCCTTAATATATTTCGTATAAATAAGAGTATGTATTTTCTAATAAGAAAAAAAGTATTGTTGATTATAAAGAGGCAAAGCGGTCCAATGGACTCTAACCATGGAGTATGTTGAACAACTCGAAGGATCAATAAATTGATCCATGAGAAGATAATAAAATTATATTTTATTTAAAAATTCATTTCTTCGCTTATCTGTGTTAAAAATCATCGTAATATTTTGTCATGATTCGAACGATATTTAGACAAGATTTATTGACCTTACTATGCACATCGTGTATAGGTACGATAAAAGATTTTTAAACCTATCTTTTCTTCACGATTACATTTCAAACTCATCGATATTCCAGACAGTTCGGAGCATTTTCTTCAGCCTCAAGGCTTCCAAGACGTGAACATTGCTTCCGTATCATTCTTAATGCGACGCGCAACTTGATATTCGCGCATAACTGTCTATGTGATACGTCTGGCGCGCGATAATTGCCCGCGTGGCAGTATGTTTATGTGACTTTGATGTGCCTCTAATACGTGTCTTTTCATCGTATTCAACAGCGTAGAATCGGACTGACAGGCAAATGGCTTTTGCCTGTACTCGCACATTCAGTCGATGTTTATGAGAGGCAAACGTAAATACGCCGGTAAAATTGGCGCGGCGCGCCTCTATAATCCACAAGAAAATGTGTCAGCCGGAAAAGTTGAAAACTCGCGAGGTTAAGCACAGCTATTTCAGTTAAACTTCATCTAATAGAGAAGAAAAAACGTCGGGAATCGACGTCATAGATTTCGTCGGAAACAGACAGTTATCTTCAAGTTGCAACGTTTAAAAGACGTCCAAAACTCGTTCATAAAAATCTCTCAGTCATTCGCAGATCTTTTAGATTTCTTTTAAACATCTCGGATTTTTGTGTGTTCACGAGTAAGCTTCTCTTGATAGCCTTTCTTTCGCCATGTTTCCGGAACGATAGGAAACGGGATAGTCCGGTTACAGCGCGGCGGTACCACCAATGAGGTGGTATCTGATAACACAGACGGGAGCCTGAGATAATACCTCTGTACTAACCGCCGGCACGAGCGGTTAAAGTTCAGGTAGATAGTTCAGTATGGTAAAGGTATGGTCCCCCGCATGTATGTGAAGACGGAGACAAGAGCACGAATGCATCTGGGCCTCTCGCCATTTTGCGGGAAATGTACGTAGTTTACGGGAGAATACGGCGGGGTTGAGTTTGTGTTCTTCGATTTACCTACCTCTGAGCTTACGTCGTGTCACGATTACTTTAAAGCCTACTGCACAATTGAAAAACAGGCAGGCAATAGGAACAGAAACAACAAATTTCAACTTATCAAAATCCGTAATGTGTATACTACAATAGAATACACGGTTTCTTATAAGTTCTTATAAGAAATTTGCTATTTCCTCGCTTCGTTATTTCTATTGTCTGTGCTTTTCAATTATATCTCAGGCTTTAGAATTAAGAAAATGTTAATTAATTAACCTTCCATTACTTGTGTGGGTTATCCTGCAGGATATACTTGCTTTATAAATTGGCTAAATATATGAAAGTATTTGTATACATATTATATATTGTTACATTTAACGTAAACTGTTTACATATTGGGGGGGGGGTGAAACAACCCAACGTGAATAATGTAGAATTAAAAATGTTAGTGTATAAGTATATAATAAGTATAACAGTAGTAAAGTAGAATTTATAATAAATTACAAAATTACAAAATTTATAACGTCTATTATTAAATATATATTATATTATTAAATATAATTTTCTATGTAACCCTTTAAATACGCACGGAAACTTTCTAACAAAATAACTTAAAAAAGACCTTGTTGTTTAATGGTTTTCGGAGTTATTGAATTCGATTTTGGGCCTTAGAATCTTAAAATAACTTAAATTAAAGAAAAAAATATCTGATTATCGTAAAAAAACTCGATTCTTGGTATCATTAAATTTGAATGTAGTTGAAAATATCGAATTTCAAAAGAGAAACCTCCAAACCTCCAAAACTTGCAACAATTTGGGGAAAAGAGGATCTAGTGTTACAGAACTCATAATCAGAGTTTGAAAGACAATTTGAAAATCAGTACAGTAAGTGTGTGTTTGTGTAACACTAATGAGCTTCAAATAAAATTGAAAACTTAATGTTATTTCGCAATTAAAAATTTCTAATTTTATAATCAGATTTTTTTCTATCCGCTAAATTGAATCTACTATTTTGAATTTTTTATTTTTGAGATAATTATTTGAAATATTGCGACAATAGAAAAAGATCAAAAAACTAATAATTGAATATAATAAAATTATCAGCCAAGTATTTCTTTTCAATTTATTGCGACAGACCATGAGCTCAACTTCTTTTTTACATTTCCAACTACGACTTTTCTAGATAATCCAGCCGGCGAGACTAGCATCCATTTTTCAACGAATAGATCGCAAATTCTTTTGTACGTTTCCAACGACAGTTTCTTTGATAGTCAAACAGACGTGCGAAAACATCCCCCTTTTCAACGAACCAGTTATAATTCTGCGTAACTGAACATAGCTATCACCTCGTTTCTCTCTCATGCGTAATTCTCATCTCGCCGAGCGTCTCGCTTGAGAAGCGGATTAAATTCCCTTCGTTACGGCTAAGGACGAAGTCATGCAGTAAAGATCGTAACTCGCGAAAAACTCGCACGGAGAGAAACAGACATGCAATATCACTACATACCAGACATTCGTCGTGTTCGAGGTGCATAAATGGCCGCGGGGTGACGACGGTCGCTATGCCTTCGCGCGCGGCACTGTTGCGTCTTCTGACAGTTCTGACCAGTCGGCACGGAAACTAGCTCGCATGCAAATGCGGCGAGGATGGACAATCAAAGCGCCGTCGGGACGATACATATTCAAGCGGCCGGCACGGCGCGGACAAACATCCTACCGGATACAGGCTTAAGGCTGATTCACGCTTAGCGGCACAAGTTAATGTCAATGTTTCCTTTGATGAAGATCTAATGTCGGAGTTCACTATATAGATTATCATCGGTATATAAGTAAATCGTTAACAAAATATTTCGTTATCAATAACTGAATAACATTGTTAAAATATTCTTTAATAAAGAATATTATTATATAATATGATAATATAAGTTTTTATTAAATAATATTCTAACGCGATACAAGAATATTTTCCAATAAAAAAGAATATTAGAGAAGAATGGAAATTTTTACTTACTATATGACATTTATATACCAAACTTGAAAAGGATATATCATCAGTCTAGTTTTTATGCCTTCATGATTCATCGTACAGATGGTCAGGACGAACTCCATTAATATATTTCTATCAGAGCATGAGTCAGCCTTTATATTGCTCATACGCAACGGGAGATGCGACGTATGCGCGCGAGGAACACACATTGTAGCAAGGCCGAAAGCCGGGCGAAACGGAGGAGGAGGAGGAGGAGAGGGGGGAGGAGGAGGAGGAGGAGGAGGAGGAGAATCGCGCGAATGGTCGGTTGCAGGTACAGCCTGTATACATTGCCAGGACAACGGATTCCAGGAGGTCTATGGCGGATGTGCGCGCGCGCTGCCGCGTACACGACCGACAGGGCGAAGCCCATCAATTTCCCATTCAATTCACCAGGCCCGTCTTCCGCACCCTCGCATCTACCTAACTAACCCATCCTACTCGTCTTGCAGCTCGCACAGCGACCTCGCGAGGATCGCTTTCGCGTAAGGTAGGTATTCCGTTAGCGGAATCCTCCGGCTTACGCCGCTTCACATTCTCGCGTTCAGCATTAGACGGCTATGCTGCTCGGATTCTCGCTTTGCGTTGCGTCGCTTGTGAACGCGAGCTTTGTATATTCAATGGATATACAATATAGTATTAAACGGTCATGTTTCGGATTAAATGGAGCGATACGCTAGAGTGTCCATGTATGTAGCATTTTAATTTTTTACACAGTATTGTATCGAATCTTACGTTAATGAGAGAACAAAACAGTGATTCATGGCTCGGTTTTTCATTTGCTAATTAACTTGTAGTTAGACTTATTTGATATTTCATCTAATATACTTCATCTATGATATGATGGATATCATAAATGAAAACTATTGAAAAATCAGCTTAAGTTCAATGAAGTTAATCAGCATATGAAAAACTGGATCTATAAGGATTTTAGCAGAAAAGTTAGTTATTTTTTAGAAAGAGAAAAGAAAGAAAAGGGAAAGTGGAAATCATTTAAAAATTTTTTCGAACAGTTTGATTACTTTTCCTAAAAATTATTTCGAGAGAACATTCGAGAGAACATTTTTTTTATTTTCTATATGGAGAAAATTTTTTCTTACAGTTTACCCTGAAAATATGATAGTCATGGAACAACATTGTATTGTATTTCGAAGAATTTTAATGTAAATCTCTCTTCATTAATAAAACTATATATAAAATATAAAATAAGATTGATTAATTTTACTGAAGTGTTTGATAAAAATCTTTAAAATATTGTATTGTACCACAACTATTATATTTTCAAGGTAAATTTTAAAAGAAAATTCTCTCCATGTACATACATATATGCATATGAATATAATTATGATTATCAAAAATGATAACGACACATTATTCTTTGTCAAATGCCTTTTCTACAAATGGATGTACATTAATTTTATGTAAATAAAAGTTAGATATATACTGAATAAAAAAATATTTATTGTAATAACGAACCTCATAATAATGCATAAAATCACGAATGTGGATATTTTGTTTAATTTGAATGGAACCGCAACTTCCAATAGGCTTTGAATTTTATGGTTTAAGTAAAATGTAGGGACAACTTTGTTATTATGTTCAAAGCTTTGAACTATTACGAGGTTTCAGTGTAATCTGTGTATTTCGAAAAGCTGAAATAGAAATTAGAGTGAAGCTCTTTTGATCGAAATAAAATTCTGAAAATATACTGTTTTTATAATCAATTTGTGTATATTATGTAAGATATATTTATCAATTGTTTGGTTTAATTTTATGAATGCTCGTGGCAAAGTCTATTACAATACATTATGTATTCTTGACTGAAGAAGGTTTCTGGAATCTATTCGCAACGTTTTCAATACAAGTCGACGTTAAAGTAATTCGGACTTATTAAAGTTCGAATTATTTTACATCGTACATTACGATGTTTTTAAAATCGATTGTTAATCACAAAAAAAGCAAAAAATGCAAATTTATTTTTTATCATATCTTTGATACGATAAAAAACTACAATGGAATGCAATGAAAATATGATTATTTTCATTATAGTAAAAATATTTTCTTAGCGCGCTTCAGAGGGAATTAACTGTACAGAATTAATCCATTTAGACCCGTGAAATTTTCGCCTATAATATTCATATAAATTCTTTATATAACGTAATTTTAATCTTTAAATCGTTTAACATAGTTTCATTTATTTAGTAATTATCGATTGTTGTATTCTCAAAAATGCTCCGATGAAATTCGAATTAATATAATCTCGTTTTTAACTCTTCAATGTTGAACTTTAAGGATATTTTATGTCTGCCTGGCTCCCTCCCTCCCTCTCCATTTAATCAAATCTTAATGAATAAATTATAATAATGCGATATTTATAAAATTTTTGCGCTCATTTCGTTTAGCTAAAAAAAAAAGGGGGGGGGGGGTTGTCAGTCAGCCCCTCCTTATGTATTTTATATTATTTAATATTTACGTATTAATACAATAACAACAGATTTGAAAATCTGATACACAGAATTTATGTGTTATTCATGCGCTTTTGTATTCATATAGTTTCAATTTTTGCGCTACAAAAATAGACACTTACTCCATAAGATTCCCATAAGCACTTCCCTTTGGGAGCAAACAGTCACATTCATCCCTAAGTCGCTTAAAATTGCAAAATTACGCAGATCGATAAAATTTTTATAATTTTGATAATAAATTTTGAGTTATAAATACATACATCCCTAAAAAACATAGTTATTTTTATTGTAAATTTTTATAGATAAATTTATAAATGTCTAAAAAAGATAAAATGCAATCCAACTTCCTTAATAATAAAATCTCTTTCTTAAAGTTCACAATAAAAATGTTCAGATTTTTATATATAGTCCAGAACAATTATAAAAATTTACATTTTAAAGTTTAAAACTTCACATTGTTGATGAAACGTAATTTTGCATGGTTCTTACGAAGACAAACCTAGAAATCGGTCCATTATCGAAATGATGCATTGATTGGTTCTGTACATTTACTGCAGCGATACATGTAACAAATTTTAATGTATACCTAATTATTAATATTGTTAGACGACTAAGTAGAGCGTGCTAATTTTATATCATTTATTTTTTATATATAATTTTCTTGTTTATCTAACGAGTTTCAAAATTGCGATACATACCTACTTTGTAGTCATAATTACAGCAACGAAACGAAATTGTATTTATTATGATTTATTCGTGATGATCAAAACATATTCTAGAACACACACATTTATGTTTTGCAATTTTTCGTGAAATATTTATTCTTAACTTGCACAAACATAAAATTTTTTTCATGATTATAAATTTAAAATTTATATGCACTACTGTTATTTTATATATTTTTGGATGGAAAAATCAACTCGTGAAATAATCGAGTCGTTATGCAAAATAGTGATGCGAATCAATAATTAGTCAGCCATGTATATTTTAGGTAGCATAACATGTGATTATTTCTGGATAACGTGAAATTCAACCTTTCTCTTTAAAGCGTAGAAAAACGTATTGCGATAAAGTAGCCGTATTTTCCAGCAAGCGCTCTCACAAATCGTTTTATTCCTGAAAACGAGGAGAATATGATTTATACCATTGCTCCGTCCAACGGCACAGTTACGCGGCATCGAAAAACAGACTCGACTGTAACCGCGCTATGAAAGCTGTATGAAAACACGGTCGGGCACGAATATCCCATCAACTGCGTTCATTGTCTCCGCCTGGGATACAGCGAAATGTGGCGCAATTATAATAGCAAGCTCCTTCGGTGCGACTCTTTGACTGTCATTAAAATAATCAGTTAATTAGTTGAGTTAATTTTCTTTGACGCGCTGTTCGCCATGCGATGCGTACGGAAAGCCTATTCGATGACGCATTCGTCAGAGTCTTTGACGTGGCTCTGCCCTTCCCCTTCTCTCTCTCTCTCTCTCTCTCTCTCTCTCTCTCTCTCTCATGCATCTGCATCCTCGCCGTAACCATTTCGCGCGTCAATGCGTCGCGTCATATAACAGAGCGTACTTGCTATGGTTACAAGGTACCTAAGCATCACGACGACAATTAAGCGTCGAGCGAGCGAGCGAGCGAGCGAGAGAGAGAGAGAGAGAGAGAGAGAGAGAGAGTAGAGGGGAGGGTCCTCCTTTGACTTGGTGTCAATTCCCGTCTCGAATCAACCAATTCCATTTTCCGCTGAACGACCATTGCGCCGAGAATCAACTTCCTTCTACCAGCGTTGTAACTAATTTGATTAACTATTCTAGCGACATATAATAATTTAGATAATTTACTAGCAAAATTATTATTTTAATAACTAAAAATAATTTTAAATAGTCTTTGCTATTTAATATGTATTATATATAAGCATTTTGTCTTATCTATTTTATGATTAAAGATATAAAAAATAAAAAATGTCTAAAAAAAACAATTTGCCAATCGTGTAGTCAATTTCCTTTATATGTTACATTATATATTATCTATAATACACACCACAAGCGCTGTTTTATTATATATTTGCACGATTAAGGGAAACTATGTGGCTTCGCTACAATTATTAATTATCCCGCTTACCCTGTTCGCCTGTTGTTTTGTGACGCGCTTTTTTCCCTGGTGTTTTACGCGCGCTGAGAGTCTTCGCCAGAGAGAATTATCAAACCATCACGTTGTTGTAACAATGAGAGGGCAAGGGGAAGGTGCGGTTAATTAAGTATCGACCTGCCGACAGGAGTAACAGAGTAATACATAATTACGATGTATTCTTTGGATATTCCGCTCGGGAAAAGCTTTTTGCCCCCTCACGGTTTTCCTAACACGTGGCGAAGACTAATCAATTTTCCATTCACCAGCAGCCGCTGATGGATGACTTACGATCACGTCGAGGTTTTAATAAATCAACATCCGTCGCCGTTACCCGGGCCTGCCATCAGTCTCCTTAAGATTGACCTCGGCAGAAGAGAAGCAGTAGGCACAAAATCGTCAATCGTTGCGAACAAATGAAATCGTTAAATATATCGCAAGAATCGATCTGTCATCAATCAGAATTCTCGGTTTATTTTTTTTTCAAAGTAACAAAAGATTAGATTATGCGATATATGTGCGTGCATGCGTGCGTGCGTGCGTGCGTGCGTGAGTGCGTGCGTGTGTGCGCGTGTGTGTATACAGGATGTCTCAAAATTCGCGTACAAAATTTATTTGCTAAAGGAAAAAGTTTGTTTTAGCATAAAGTATCATGTCCTGTACTCCGAATACGCGAATTTTGAGACACTCTGTATATCCTTATTTCACACACACGCGTGCGCGCGCGCTTACAAAATAATTTTATATATATATATATATATGACACAATAAGTAAAATGAGGATTTATCTGAGAAAATCACACGAAGTAGACTTTATATTTTCTTCATAGCATCCAGGTTGTAATATCCTGCGATATATCTGATCTGCTCGTAAATTTCCGCGAAAGAAAGTAAAACGGAGACGAAAACGTGGTGAGCAAGCGAACGAACACGATATATACGTCGCTTTCTTATTAACCGCTTTTTTCTTTCACAAATAATGATGGAAGGACGTAACGGAAATTTCCTGGACTATTGATTCGTATCGATAACATACGTCGGGTGATAATTGTGCATCATTGGAAGGGATAATAACCAGAAGGTGATTAAATGGCCCGTCATATTTTGCAGAGGATTCGCTTCATAAAAGAGTACACGTAAAATGGAGGAAACATATAATGAAAAGCATACGATTTATGAAATCGTGATTTTGTTTCTAAAATCTAATAACGTAGAAATATTTTCTACGTTGCTAATTAAACTATCAATTAAACATTCAGAGAAAAATATACCTAGTGATAGCAATTATAAAGTAACAAATACAAATTTTATATAAATTACAGATGTATATATCACAATTCAAAGTATTACCTAAAATATAAAAAAATTTCATAGATTATTCTATTATTATGTTGAGTATTTGTGTAAATAAAATTTGAGCACAATTCACTTATTACTTTAAAAGCTACTTAATTTTTTGTTTGTCATAATCCTTATGTAAAAAAATAAAAGTTTTTTTTGATTATACTTTAACTGATATTATACAGCCAAAACATTTTTCACGTTCATCAATATAATTCAATAAAAAAAGTTTTGCTCTATCAAGTTTCACTCGTTACAGTATTATCGCTGTAATACTTTTCTATTAATCCACTCTCAAAAATTATGTAAATTTAGGCCGAAAGGTAAGTTGAAACTCGTTGAAACTCTTAAACATAAAACTATGTAGATGTTTATGATTACTAGGCGATCGGAAAGTGTCGTGTGACATTTTCGGAATATTAAAAATTCAAAAAATGTTTTAATAATCACAACTATTTAATAAGCAAATGTTTAGGAGGTTCTTTTAATTAAAACTATTTAAAACCTGTAAATTTGCAAGATTCCGAAAACATTGCACAACACTCCTCAAACGCCTACCAAACATGGTCGTAAACATCTTCTAAAATACTACATTAAAATTTCTATTTCATAAGCAATTTAACAAATTTTTTCAAGCTTAAATGAAACATTTAATTTCAATATTAAGCGAACTTATAAACTCTCAATATAAATATAGGGGAAAATTGCCGATACTGACAGGTCTTCTAAAAAAAACTTATCTTCTTCTTATTTCTTGGAAACTAAACATTGTACTTTATTAATACCGCGAAAAAAGCATGATTTATTTAAATGATTAAAGAAGTTAAAACCCCATTTATATATTTATATATTTGTGGCTTGTTTCTATATAAAAACAACTAAAAATAAATTCTACGAATTCAAAAATAAAATTCTTATAATTTTCTTTTGCAAATTGCCTAGTTAAAATAACAGTACGTATATTATTGGCAATATTAAATAATTTAACATGTTTGTAATTTTCTAAAATTATTTTATTTTTATTTTTCTCACAGTATAATTTTAAACATAAAATCAGAACGAAACTTTTCAACGAAAATCGACCATTTATAAAACGGACTATAAGCTAACCTAATCTATATATACCGTCGCGTTATTTGTTTAAAATAGCTCTATCGAAGCTAAAAGTACTACTATGTTTACGAAAACCTTCTCTGCTTCAAAATAATGTTGCGTTATATATTTACGTTTTGCCAAACATCATAAAGTAAGTTTATAAATATCAACAAAAAATATTTTATGTCAAAGTAAAAGGATTCTATAAATTTTCATAGATTAACTTGTAGATAATTTGTATAGATGATTTCTGTAAAAAGAAAAAGAATAAGAACATTTTCTTCAGATGTCTTTTTTTGTTCAGATACTTATTTTGTTTTAGATGTTCATTTTTGCTTATCTTACGAAAAAATTATTACAAAATTCCAAACAGTATTATAAAAAACTGCTATATCATCTGAAGACATTTTCTCGTTCGTATTTATATCTTCAAAGTTTTATTTTTGGCTTTTATTTAAGAAATTAATCGAAAAACAAAGCGATATGATATTATTAACGACCTCCCTGTACTGTTTTTTAACAGGTTATAGAAATATCAAAACTAAAAATTATACTATTAAAACATCTCATTTATTTTTGCTATTATCTTTAATTAATCCTAATTTTGGGCACATCCTTTCAAGAAATCATTTTGCTGGAACAAATGAAATGAAATGAAAAATCTCATAATGCTGTGCTTTTATCCTATTCTCTATCGTATACCCATTTTCATCAATGTAGATTAATTTTTATTTTTTATTTTTTTCTAGTTCTAAGAATTAAAAAAGAATAAAAAGTAAGTTAAATCAAGATTAAAGTCGACATTGATAGAAACGGGTATCAGACGATTTTCATTTACGAGAAATTTAACTCTGCTATGTAATCTATTGGCTGTGCATATCTCTACTTACGAATACAAGGTTTAGAAGATGTTATGAGACTGTTTTGATGCACACTGAAATTTTCAAATATTTTCAAAACGATAAGAATCTTATTTTAGACCGTACATGTGAGAACACAATTAATAAATTAGAAGCCGATCAAAGCTGGATCTTTAATGCTTTTAAATAATTTCTATGCGAATTTATATACAAAATATATAGTTATTTGAATTTCGCGTCGAAATGATTTTTCGAACTTATAAACGCAATCAAACTACTATAGTAATATTACAAATTAAACTGATAAGTAATTTCATAATTTGATGCTCAATCTGGCATTCTACTACAAAGATGTTAATGTACTGAAAAATTAAAGAAATTTATTGCGAGAAATATTACCTCAGCCGGGAGTCTCAACCCGGATCTCTTGAATTCCATACGAGCATTTTAAGTCTTTAACTACCGAGGAGATTTTCAAAACATTTCTTATAAAAAATATATTATCAGTGGCAATGACATAGTCTCCGACATTATTATAGTTTTTTAAGCATTTGTAAAATGTTCAATCAACAAATATTTATCAGGTACCTGTGTTTTCAAACAGTATAATCATTAATAAAACTCTCCATAAAGAGTATAATTATTATTAAAATTCTTCATAAATAGTATAATCACATTAAAATTATTTATAAACAAATATAAACTATATATTCTATAAATAGATTGTCGACTTTGCCTCCATGTTTGAAGACAATGCCATATTTGTAGATTGTGTTCACTCACTCTCACATATATATAAATCACACGGATAATAACTAGTGTTTTCACAAGTTCACGCGATATTCACAGGACGCATACATACGCTTATGTGAGCTAAAACAAGGTCAGCCTAGAATCAGGTTCATCTCTTTCTATCATATTAAGTTAATTGAGTAGTCTGTGATATAAACACAATTTCTTAGTAACAATTTTCGCCAGAGATATAGTCACTTTTTTATTATCTGCACTGCGTGCAGATAACTCTCTTTCTCTGAGAGAAAGAGTATATTCTTGTAGAGTATATCCTACAATCTCTCACGTTGTTTTTTAAATTTCAATATCTAATTTCGAATCATAGACAGATGTATCATTAACATTTTGATGATGCTAGCAGTTTTTCGTCCTTTATCACAGGATTAGTGATAGGTAATTACATCGCGCTTCATTTCACTCCAAAAGCTGATTCTGTGAAGGCCTGGAAGGTATTACCGTCACTGCCACGAAGGGACAAACGTCGGGTGTGGCTTATCTGAACGGACGAGCGGTTTCACCGGAATTTGCTTGTAACCGCTTACAACCACAGTGCACGCTGGTTCAGTTCGTTGAAGTAGCGTGTATAGTAATTACTTAACGAAGTAAATATGATTTCACACGCTTGTATGTATATTCCGGAAATATTTTTTAAATTACTTAAGTAAAGATATAAATAATAGATAATATAAATAATAAATATGTAATTGTACCAAGCTACATATAAAGTATCACACACTCCACGAAAAATATTATGAAATAGAAAATCTAAAACTTTTTGTCAAAAAAATAAAAATCCAACACAAAATACAACTAATCGGAAATAGTCCATAACGATCGAAACTGGATTTTTGGTGCTTAAATAAATTCGGTATGAATTTTATATATTACGTATGTAATCTTTTAAACTGTGCGTCGAAATGATTTTTCGATCTTCTGAAACGCAAACTCCACTGAATTATTACTATCGTAATATCACAGTATAATATCACAAGTTAAATTGACTAGCAATTTAACAATTCGATGCTCGTGAGCATCATAGAACGATCTTAATAATGCTGAATGATATATTAAAATCTGTAAATAATTTTATTGTGAAAAATATTACCTCTACCGGGCATATTTGCGCATGAATTTATTAACTTATCTTGATCCTAATATATCGTGGCAGCGATTAAGAATGTTTTAACTGGACAATATCAGCTAAAGGAATCAGTTATTTGCTACATATCCGGTATTATATTTCTAAAAAATATATCAGTGTCAATAAAAGTTTTCAGGTATTCATACCATTATATACATCATTTCAATATAAAGTTTCGGCCAAATATATTGCCAAAAATCAGATTTCCAATGCATCTCTAGTTGTAAAATTAAATTTCTTTAGTATAAAGAATTAGTTTACAATTTTAAGGGAAAAATAAAGTAAATTAGTAAATTAAATATGTGTAATATTATGATGTATGTACCATATATGCTAGTAATTAATAAAAAATTAATAATATAAAACAAGTTTAATAGACCCACCATTTTATTCTCTTCCCCTTCCCCCCCTCCCCCTTTCCGAGTTCAAAAATCTCAATTCTAATTTGTCCGCGCCTATAAACAATATCCTGATTATGCCCTGTATATATGTATTATTATATATTATGTATTATTATATATTAATATAATAAAAGATATAAGATAGATACGAGAAGATTATTCTATTACTTAATTTCACACCAAAATCACTTCATTTCTAATCACCATAATGCATTATCGATTAATACGCTGCTTCCTATCGATTGTTCAATTTAGCCGGCAGGAGTGCCATACTAACAATAAGACGTCCATGGATGCATAATGGGGCAAGTACGTGGCACATACTATCCGCTACGTAGCCGGCTTATCAGAAGCGTGCAGAGGGTAGGCAGGCTTATCGACTCAACGGCTTGACAGGCTTCCACGTCCTTTCCCACCTTCAGTAGGTGGAGCGTCGAAAGATGATGAGCACCGATCGAAGGACTTTCAGCCGTTCTCTCAGGGCCATTCTTGCTAAGCCTTGTACGAAGTCGTTGATGCGTCATGAGAAAGGCGATAGCACGGTCGTGGGATCACGCTGACCGATATTATGTGCTTAAGAAGCTCGTGGCCGTTCCCCGATATGACTACAACGGTAAACAGAGCTTTCCCACCGGACCCTCTCTTTCCAGATCGGCTTAGCGCGAGCAAATATATTTCGCATCGCGGCGGATCAGAAAAATCAGAGAGGAATTAATCGGTCAAATATGGAGATCGGTTGGTAATCTTCTTACCGACATTCGTGCTTCATTGAATCGTACTTAGCGGACTACTTTAGACGAATATACTGCTTATAAAAAGAGGTTTAAGAGACGAATCTACTCCCTTATAGAGACGTATCTACATTGAAGCTAATATAGCTTTCAACTTCCAATACCGCGAGAAAAGATTTCTTAAAACACTTTTTCGTTTAAAAATTTCTTGGAAACTTTTTAAAAATAAATTTTATACGGAATATAAACAAATATTCTTTTGCAATTTTTTCGTTTGACAGATTCGAAAAATTATTGTTTATTACACTATTTATTAAATTATTATATATCAAGCTTCCTTAGCTTATTATTTTGATGCCTGTATCTAATGACAGAATACGATTCATCATACGATGTATCATGTATGTCATTGTACAAATGTAGACACGCACAAGAAGAATATGGATTGAATTAGAGTGTGGTACTTACAAATTATAGTGCACATCTGCCATGTTCGGTCGATAGCGAAGAGCTTGAACGAACGCTTCTTCCGCTTCGGTTACTCGCCCCTGCTCGCTGAGAATGCTGCCCAAATTTCCATAAGCTAGAATCAATGTAAAAAACATTTATTAGATTTTTTTTAACATTTCGTAAAATATTGGCAAAATATCAAATATAAAAGGACTTAAATCGACTATTTGAACCCGTTCGCACAAAAAGATAATAAGATGATAAACATGACAAATTTATGGGAGAAATTTTTGAGAAATGTAAAAAAAATGGAAGATTAAGGATGATAATAGTGAAATACAATAATAGTGGTGTCTGTATAGGAATCTGATGGCAGCAAGCTAATTATTAACGGATGGCACGATGCACAGGTGCGAAATACGTCTTACGCTTTCGGTGTTAATTATTATCCTAGCGGCAATTACTTGAGAATTATCACGATCAAGATACGCCCGCCCATCATTTCTCTGCTTACGTGCTCGCTTGTAGTTGAATATTCAACTTGTTAAATGATCAGCAGGAAGTACCCCAAGAACATAGTTACATGTTGCGCGCACGCACACTACGTCTATATATTGTACATCACCTCTCAGACATAAAGGTTAATATTTTCATAGTTATTATACTTCCAGCGCTATTATGCAATATTTGAGAAGTGCAGTTTGCACAGAACACTTTGCCACTTGAGTGATATTAATTCTGGCTAATCCAAAGCATGTAAAATATAACACTATTTCATAATGGAATTAAGCAACTGCGATATAATACGTATCGAATATTGTTGTGTTTGAAATTTAATTTATAATTTTATCAGATAAATTTTTCGACGATTAACTTTAATATTTATACACTCTCCTTTCTGATTTTATTACTTGAATTATATGCAAAGTAATAATTTAACATAAAGATTGTTAAAATGTATTTTAAAAAGTAATTTTTATAAGTAAGTAATAAGTAATAATTTATAACATTAAAAATTATAATATGGATAGAAAGATATTCGTAAAAAAATCAAAGAATATTTTCGTATTCGGAATCTTTCCTGGCTAATAAACAAAATAAATGGATATATAACAGTATTTTATAGAGATAGCATTTAGAAAATAATTTTTTACAATTAAAAATGTTGATTAATTAAAATAACAGAAATATTCAAATATATATTTTAAATCTCATTGAGATTCTTTCTTATACGTGCACTCAGTTACAAATGATACATTATCGTGGTGCAATCAGTGGAAATCGCAGTTAGCCGAGGGAAACGGTACTGAAGATATATATATATGTATGTATGTATGTATGTATGTATGTATGTATGTATGTATGTATGTATGTATGTATGTATGTATGTATGTATGTATGTATGTATGTATGTATGTATGTATGTATGTATGTATGTATGTATGTATGTATGTATGTATGTATGTATGTATGTATGTATGTATGTATGTATGTATGTATGTATGTATGTATGTATGTATGTATGTATGTATGTATGTATGTATGTATGTATGTATGTATGTATGTATGTATGTATGTATGGTATGTATGTATGATGTATTGTATAGTATAGTTCGTAAGGTCGTACGGTACGTACGGTACGTACGT
>NW_012130098.1:3118265-3141673 GCF_000143395.1 Atta cephalotes | reverse complement strand
GTATGTATGTATGTATGTATGTATGTATGTATGTATGTATGTATGTATGTATGTATGTATGTATGTATGTATGTATGTATGTATGTATGTATGTATGTATGTATGTATGTATGTATGTATGTATGTATGTATGTATGTATGTATGTATGTATGTATGTATGTATGTATGTATGTATGTATGTATGTATGTATGTATGTATGTATGTATGTATGTATGTATGTATGTATGTATGTATGTATGTATGTATGTATGTATGTATGTATGTATATATGTATGTATGTATGTATGTATGTATGTATATATGTATGCGCGTGTTAAATCAACGTGTAGACGTCAACCTAGAGTGACTCCGTGGCCTCAGTGATGCAAAGGGGAGAATGTACGCAGCTGTGAGATGCAGGCTGTTGAACAGGAAGGAGAGGAGGGCCTGCGGAAGGGTGAGAATGAGCACGGATGCATCGTCCGACGAATACGCGAGCGCGTCCGCGTCGGCGCGACCTCTGAACCAACAAAATGTAAATTTATTTCTCGTAGCGGAGCAGCCTGTTAACACGGTAACACGCAATTTCTGTCGGCGCAATTAAAACGCGCTGCAACGTCGCTGTTTGCGCCACGCCGTGATGCGGTGGTAGCGCGTTGTGTCGGCGTCAGCTCGCGTGACCGTCCGCTCTACGAGTAGTACGAGTAGTACGAGTCTACGCCCGTCACTCGTCTCTCTATTCTCTTGCTCGCTCTTGCTCTTCTCGCACTTGTCCATTTGTTCCCCTTGGCGGGGACATAAAAAATAATAATGATCGAAAATTAGATGGGAATGGGAAACATTCTAAGAGAGCAGAGACGAAATCGTCTCTCACGAGACCAAATGCTGGATTGTAGAATTAAGATGAATAACTTTGAGATTGTTAATTTTTTAAATGTGAAAAGATACAGAAGTGAATTTTCCCAGTCAAACTTTGATAATTATTAGGAAATTGAGATGAATTTTTTTAACAAAAATATCACTTTTTTATTTTAAAACTAACAACTTAAAAAATTATAAGTTTCCCAGGAAAAAGAACTTTTTGAACTTGACGGAAAATTATTATTGACTAATCAAATAATATCAAATGATGTAAAAAATATATTTTTTTGACGTGATCAAATGTCATAATACATAAAATAATATATATTTTTTTTCGTTATTTTTATTTCATAATTCTAAAAAAAATACCTTTTGTGACAATTTTTGCCAAAGTTTGTCTATTTTTGAAGTAAGAAAGCGGTATAATAACGAAAATATTTTAATGGCTTGTAACAAATATGATGAGAATCCAATCATATGTTTATACATGTAATATATATAAAACTGTTATCATAAGTGATTTCTACGTTAATTTTGTAAAATTTTATTTTGATATAATGTTTACGTAACAAAAGCTGACGAAATCTGACTTTAAAATACTCGAGATTAACCAAGAGCAAGAGTGCAAGTAAATAATAAAAGATTAAGTAAGGTAATCTCAAAATTTAAAATAACAATGCCACCGATAACATTGAACAGATACAGCTGAACTGATGCGGTATAATTAATACGAACTACTGTCCGGTAGATTAAATCGTGCAATCAATCGTTAGATTATCACGAAGGTAAATGGGGCGAATAGAGTATAAAAAGTGGCAAAGACGGATGGCGTTCCAGAGTACGCATATGAAGGAAGAAAGTAACTTATACGGTCGCTGCTTTATGAATCGAGTTTAAAAAAACCAAATATCCATTTGTTTTTCCCTTGTAAATTTATTCGCAAAAAGGTTATACTGTTTATACTTTCAAGGCACTTTTTAATATACGAAATAGGAAAACGTTGTGAAATTGCTTTCAATATACTGGATATATATATATATAAAACAGCGAGAATATAGGCGGCAACAGTCATGGAAGAGGTCAAATTAATACGGCAGGAACTCGTTGCGTCTCTCTGGCAATATACTCGCGTTGTATCGCGCGGATGAAACGCGTTACAGAAACGAAACAAAAATTCTCGCCAGTGCAGTGAGAGAGAAGCCGGCCAGAGCAGTTACGTTCGCGGGACTGTAAGTTAAAATAATTACGAAAAAGTATACCGTAGAGGATAAGCGCCGTATGAAAGTGGATAAAAGGTGAAAAAAGGTCAGGACGGATTAGAAGGGTGCATTAAAGGGAAAACCCGACGGATGAGAAGAAACGAGAAACTCGCGTATGCTCTTAACGCGCGTATATGTTGGCGCGCATAAGACGTTTCCGTCAGATAGATTAAAAATATGAGAGATATGCAGAGCTGGAAGAAGCGAAGGAGAGAAATAGTTAATCTTTCAGTGCGTTAAGCAATCGCGCGATAAAGAATAATTTAAAAGATATAATAATCGCAGAGAATAATCTCTGCAATGTACTTGTGAAATTATTGGAAATAAGAAGTACAATATATAGGTACGTGTAGCTTATATTTAAAGATATGAAAGCTGAACTTTCAGTTGATTTCTTCAATAAAAACACTCTTTGAATACTTCTTTAGGTAAAAACAATTAATCTTTACAAGATATACTATAAAATATATAGTAAGGATGCAATATATTCAAATCTCTCCGACAAATTTACTTTGTAATCAGTTTGTTAAGAGTTCACGCTAAAATTACTTTAAAAAAGAAGTTTTCAACAAAATTCTCTTTTATTCTACCTCTACATAAAATCAGTACTTTTTGCATACGCAAGTATATATATCTGCGAGTCAAGACATATGTAAACTCGCATGGAAAATATATAAGAGTATAAGACTCGAGAAATTGCGAAAAAGGAAAAAGGAGGAAAATAAAGCGCAGTAGAAACAAAAAAAAGATGAGTTCTAGATTTTTTCTTGTTGCACACCGTGTAGTCTTCTTTCCGATTTTATGGACATGATATAGGCGCACAGTTGCCCGCGTCGAGGTGCAAGATGAACAGACGGGATAACACACGCCCGTCGGTGCTACAATGGCCCTGGTATGGCGCGGCGTTGTAACGAGAAAACAGACAGCGCGCGATACAGCGTCGGCTCCACGCCGCGTCGGCTGGCAGGGAATTTCACTTTTACATGGTCGTATATTTTGCTGCGGTGACGCGCCTATCGGGCTTCGATCAACGCGCAATGGCTTTTTATTATTAACGCGCGCGCGGCACGTTTTACTATCTTTATGTCTTTAATCCGTCCGACGAGGCGGTAACGCACGGGACATCGGTTGTTCTTCTCCCTTTTTTTACGACTCTTCGTGTATAAAGAGTGATGTCCTCATAGATATCGTGCATTTAAGAGCTCGTAGTCGACAACGGAATGGTCATAGTTGATAAAAATGTCATTGGCGGTGACGATACTTCATAAGATATTGAGACGATGTTGGACCTATGATACGTGCGGCGGTATATCGCGTGTAGGTCGTTAAAAAAATACATTATTCAGTAAAGAGTAAGAGTTTTTAAGTAGCTATTCTACTTAATAATGATAACTAACTGTCAGATGCATATTAATATTTCTTCTTCCATTGTCGTCATTTCTTCTGTTCTTGTTTATTGCTTAACGTATACATATACACATACATGTGTCTCCGGATGTGGAGGATAAAAGTCAAGAATGTACATACATTTGTTTTCTTGCTTCAAAAGTGACATGACTAAAAAAAAAAAAGATTTTCTAGTTATTATTATGAATAAATTAAGCAAAATTACTCTATTAATCATCAAAAGTAAACTAATTTAACTTCACAATCTCTCCGCCAAATAGCACTCGTCGTTCTCAAGATTTTCAAGAGAGATCATAATATCTTCTACAAGAATGATATATTTAAGTTGTATTGTTTTTGTAAATAAAAAGTAGAGTCTTCTAAAGGAAACATTTAAAGTTAAGACAGTTTTAGTGATCAAAGTTTGAAGAAGAAATAGTTTTATTTGGCTGATCTAGATAGAAACTGTTGGTGATATTTCGGTAAGATTGGGAACCTTACTTTATAAAAGAATAACACATTATTTAAAAAGTAACGATTCGTAACTTTATCATTATTTTTTTATAATGTGAAAGTAAAATATTAAATTAAAAAATTACATTATATATTTAATAATCAATACTAATCATCGAAAATATCGATATTAAAATTCTAAGCCACTCTTACAGCGAGCTTTTTTTTCTTTATATTAAACTCTCTAATAAATCTTTAATAATTCTTTACATTAACATTTTTATTTCTTAATATATGCTTATCTTTAGAAAATTAAATTGTAATTTATAAACGTAAGTTTTATTAAAAACGTAAGTTTTATTAAATATTGTTTTTAAACATTAATATCGTTATCAAGAGTGCATTTCAATATTCACTGCCAATAATGAAAATTTATATTGTAATCCACATTACTTATATGTACCTATACTACAGATTTTCAGTATTGGCAATAAATATCGAAATACAGCCTAAGTATATAAAGTATAAAACATTTTTCGATATTTAAACTTCCATTATAAAATCTAACAATTACATAAAAGTAATGTGATTTATTGAATAATTGTAAAGATAATAAGGGATTTAAATAACGATAAAATAACGGTCGATTTCATTACTGTTACTAAAGATGGTAACAACGTTGCCGTTACCAGACAAAAAAATATAACGATCGTTATCGAAAAAAAAATAACAAAAATAGTAACGGCGTTACAAGTAACGCGTTATTTTCAACCCTGTATTTTAAGTTATATCACTTTTGATAAATTATTATATATATTACATACGGATTTATTATAATTTTGTAAAATAGTAAAATCATCACAATTTGAAAGAGTGATTTTTCAAAGTTGTGAAACGGAATACAAAAATGATAAAAATAACATTTGATCATATTTCTAAAAGCCATGGCACACACCTTCCATAATAGTAATCATAAGACGTATCGTAAGAATCAGCCAATTAGAATTAAGAATACAAAAGAATTCTCTGTGTTGTTAGCTGATTCTTACGGTCTTATGGTTACTGTTACGGAAGGCATGTGCCATGGTCGTAAGGACTGCCGCAGACCAAATTTCTAATAAAATAACAGTAACCTTAAGACGTGAACTTAAGCCGATGACTCAATCAGGATACTGCTTTAGATCTATGCATTATAACGAAATAGAAATAGCAATAAACTTAACCATAAGACAACTTTAACTGGTTGAAATTCACTTAATTGCGAGGTTATGGATAAATTTATTGTTATTTCCATTTCCGTTAGATTAGACATAGACCTAAAGCAATATCCTCAACGGCTTAAGTTTACGTCTTACAGTCACTGTTGCGGAATTTTGTATGCGGCAGCCCTGAGAGTCTATTCTTTTTACTGATTGTTCGATTAGTCAATAATTTTTTATTAAGTTGAGAAATGATTTTTTTCTCTTTACTAATAAACTTAATTTTTTGAGTTGTTTAAAATGAGGAAACTATTTGCTGCTCATATTCAAACGTGTCAATTCACTCAAAAGAGAACCGATACCATTCAATTAGAAAACATTAAATTTTTATTAGAATACCAATATGAAAGAAATCAAGTCACTGCACTACCGAATGTCACATAGTCGCACAGAACTCAGATGAAACTATTATTTTTCTATTATTTTTTTTAAAAGACCCGTTGACCGGAATTGATCTTCCTTTGTCACTTATTGATTTTCGAAATATCGATTTCTAGTTAGTTAATCTTATACATAGTAGACACGAACAAACGGATCTTGCATCTAGGGCTGCAACAACGAGCATGTTCAAGCCGATAAAGCAGTTAACGTACTCGCCAAGCGATTGATGATTAGTTCTCTCTCTCTCTCTCTCTCTCTCTCTCTCTCTCTTATAAATCCAATTAATCATAAACTAGTAATAAAATAGACTGTGAAAACAAAGCTGTAAGGAATCAGCGCGATAATTAAAGCGCAATAAAATTTATTCTAACAATTAATCGTTGTATCAATTCTATACAATTACATTACACCATACGTTCCGACTCTGGTTAAGTCATCCTCAGCGTATCTATAATGATAATTCAGCTATTGACGAAGAATTTTGCATGTAAAAAGAAGATGATTGCTTATTGTGTGAATATTAATTGAAAGGCGAGTCAACCTCATTTCACGCTACTCATTCAGTTGTATGACTGGATAGCATTTTTCTATCTTTTGTTTCTGGTATTCTATTCTATAATATATATTCTATAGTATATATTCCATAGATACAATTCAATTACATCACTCATGTCACTAATATTTTCCTATGCATATTTTCCTTAATGTTTCATTGCATGATGCAGGAAAATAAATGCCATAGATGTTATTTCTATGTAAAGTTTGATATGTTTTACAATAGTTAATTAAAATTATCATAGCGCACCCAGTTACGATAAAAGTTATTTGTCTTTTCCATATCACTTAATATTGCATGTCTCTCATTGTCAGTATATCATATATAAGAAATACACAAATATAAACTCACTTCTAGGAACTCAGGAAAAGGATGCGAGAAACAGCTTTGAATTATTTACAAAATAACATGTATCTGCTATTTTCACTAATATACATGTATATGTATATTACGCTATTATGTATATATCGAACTTACACCCCAAAGAGCTTTGATTAAGCGATTCGTTATTGTCTGTTCCCTGTTTCTATTGTGTTTTCAGCTTTAAGCTGGAAACACAATGAAAAGCCAGGCAATAGAAATAGGAAGAACCGAATTTCAACTTACAAGATCAGAAATCATATATATAATAGAATGGACGCTTTCTGATAAGTTGAAATCTTTTACTCTCTGTTTTTATTACCTTTTTTGTGCTTTTCATTGTGTTTCCGGCTTTAAGTTTCGATTAAGCGATCGCTTACCTTTCGGAGGATTGACGTGCAGCGCGGATCTATACAAGCTCTCCTCGTCCCTCCAGTCGGCATTTCTCACGAGTGTTTTCGCTGACAACATGCCGATGAGAATCGCTGTTCCTAACAGCACCGCTCTGCCACGTGTTCTGGACCCGTTTCTTCTTGCTATTCGGTAACATCCGGATACCGCGGCACCGACCGCTAAACAGGCGCCCACGCTGGGCAGGTACAGTATCCTCTCGGCTATGACGAAGCCCACGTAGAAGAAAAGATTGCTCGCCGGCAGGAACGGAAATACAAGGAAGCCCAGGGAGATGGCAACGGCAGTGGCCGTTGTTTGTCGGCTGCCGACGTTAACACCATTCACGCCAGCATTACTGTTTGGTCTCTTGGCACAATGACAATCGCCGAACGGACTGTTGTTATTGTTGTTTGCCGCCCGACAGCCGTCCGTATGGCAACCGCCGATGCGTCTGCCGGCGCACACGGGACATCTGGACGATGCCGATCGTGGGTACGTTTGTTGAAATAGGCCTATCGTCGAGTCCCGGCATGGTCGTCGCAAACCTCTAACTGCCCAGAATGCCGCGCCAATTAGAACGGCGTACAGACACACAGACTCAAGATTCCGTAGATCGAATGGGCTCGTTATGCGCGGCACGGCGTCCATCGACCAGTCGAAGCTGAGCGTGCTCGGACACAGTAACATTCTCGCGCTGGCCGCCGGGAGATATAGGAACGTCAGACTGCGCGTTAGTCGCGACGGATGCCTCGCTGTCGGATTGTCCGCGCTCGCGAATTCCGGTCTGCTGCCGGCAAGCTTAAGCCGACCTAGCGCGAGCAGCGCGAGACCGCCCGACAGAATACCGACACTACGACCCCGAGTGAACACGCTGCAGTTGCCCTGAAATTCAACGATCGACAGGTATGGCATTACACACTTATAGTTCATTGGGTTTGGAGTTTGGTTAAATTAGATCAAATGTTAATTTAGGTCGCACGTACAGACAGGTGTCGGTACGGTATATTTTATAAGAAGCTTTTTAATTTTTTGGTTGGTAACTGCAACCGCTAAAATCAAACATTTCAATAGTTATTGTAGAGATTTTAACTAAAATACAAAATGATAAAAAAAAATCGATCATAAAGTGTGTAACATAATAAATGACTAACACACTTATATAGCAGTTTGCCATCTGGATAATGATAAACACACAAACTATACATATTCCCCGTAAGAAAAATGACATAAATTTTTCGACTTTCGAATTTCATTGTGTATGAATTGTATTCTAAATATATCCGCTTTTAATCAAGAAAAGTGATACAAGTTGAAAACAAATCCTTTCTAAAGAAGAATTACATAAAGCCCGCTCTACATAAGAACGCGAGTTGCGTCAGCCAATCCGATGCGTCAATTTTAAAAGTGACGCTTCGAGATTGGTTGACGCAACAAGCTTGCGATCTGCGACTCGTGTTTTGCGTGTTTTTCTCTTATGTAAATTAAGCTGAAGAAAAAAAATAACACTAAAATAGGAAGTAATTTTTAGAGGTAATATATAATAACATTATAACAAAATCGAATATCTATTTTAGATAACATGAAACAAGCGATTATGGTTAGCTCTAAAATAACTGCTGTAATAAATAATAATTAATTTTAAAATACGCAATTTCCTCTCCCCTCCCCCCTCTCTCTCTCTTTCTCTCTCTCTCTCTTTCAGATAATTATGTTAATTTTTTTAAATGTCATACTTTTCTTGCAGGAGAATACGATATAAGAAATTATGAATAGTTTTTCTAGATGGATTGCTGATTTTTATGCGTGGTCGACTCGACTTACAACACACTTTTTTGCCGTAATAAAGAGAATGGCGTCATAGATTTAAAACACGTAACTACAAGATGGCATGCAAGCGCATACTCTGTATCGCGACACACGTGCATCAGCGTGGCACATGTGTTGCTTGCGGATATATGTACATATAATACATATACAGAAATAATAAAAAGTATTGTAGAAATGCAAGGTATGTATCTCGGGAAATATGATACTGTAATAACACAGCGCGTGGTATTCCTGTTGTCAGTTCATCGGCTATATGTTGTCTCCACATTGTTATGATGCATTCGTAATCTTTTTTTCTCATGAATAAGCAGAAAGAGAAAAGGGGAATTGGAAGTATGAAAGTCTTGTTGCAGCGATGTTTGCCTCGGCGAACGCGACATTCCAGCCGACCGGAAAGTAATTTCGATCGGATGGAAAGGAGAAAATAGTTTGTTCGATGAATCAATGAATAAGATAGATCTCACTATATAATGCTCATGTTGTCGAAATGCGGAGGGAGAACGCTTCGCGATGCTCTTCATTTGCAATAAACAAATGTTATTGAAGAATGGCAAAATAGGTTCTTTCTTTTGAAAATATCCGCTTTTAACGAAATCGTAAAACGAAAATAATATTAATTTAATTACCTGATTGAACTGTTACGTACTGTAATATAACCGAATATAATGTTAAAAATTAAAAATATGATATTTCTCACATTTCTGCACAGAACTTGTTAAGTGAGTAACATTAAATTTTTAGTCATAACACTTTCTCAATGTTAAATTCATCATTTTTTTTTAGATTTTTTGGAAAGATTAAAAAATAATATTAAAGTATTAAAAAATAAAAATTAAATGAAGGCTCTCTTTCTGATTACTGATTTTCTCGTCATAAACAATAATACAAACAGTTACTACTCTAATATTTCATAAGCAGATTTTTAGTCGTTATCACTATTGCAATATAATATTGCAATTTTAATGACCATCAGTCTAATTAAGTTCTGTTGCACTCTTTACATTATTCTTAATAATTTTCTTAATAAAATATTTTTATTATAATTCATATTCATTTTTTTTTATATATAATATCATTTTATGTAATTTTAATTCTTTGACATTAAATGCCTTTTAATTAATATAAATTAAATGAGTCTTATAATTCCAGGATCAATAACTGTGTTATAAATTTTGACATCAATTTTGGAAAATTAAAAAAATGAACTTAAGTATTGAATAATAGTAATAATATTACATATTAATCATTTAATAATAATCAATGTATTTATTTGTTTGTAACGTATTAGATAATAGATAATAGAGATTTGTCATTACAAAGATTTTATTGTACAAAATGGAAAATATTACAGGGAGAGCATGCCCTTTAGATTACATTATCCTTTCTTTAAAAAAAAAATTTTTTTTAAAGAAGAAATATGCATCAAGTACATAAAACAGATTTCAAATATTACATCTTTTCTAAAACCAGAAGTATATTTTCTTAAATAATTAAAATATAATTATTTTAAAAAATTAACTTTAAAAACGGATATAAAGATAATGCAATTAGTCAAATATCTCATTATTCAAAAAGAATCTTCAAAAGATTTGTTTGTAATAAACCTATTAATTCTGAGACATAAGACGGACTGAAAGTAACTAAAGTGGTCCATTGATTTATAGTGAAGTAACTTTGCCAGTCTGGCCGAACTAATTGCATTTCTGTGAATATATTATCAACACTGCATTTGCATTACGGAAATATGAAAATAATAGACATATTAGTGGCATAGTATGTGGGACATGAAAATATACTTACAAATAATAGACAGGAATGTAAATTAATGTGGAAAATAATATGTAAGCATTTTTTAAATAATTTTTTGTAATACATTAGATAACAGAAATTTGCCATTATAAGGTTTTTACAAAATGGAAAATATTTCAGGGAACACGTTCTCTAGATTACATTATTAGATTATATTAAACTGTACGAAATTCGCGCGAAGAGTCTTAATGAAATTTCCGTCTGCAGTAACCGCGGCTGGAAACGCGATTCGAAAGTTACACAGACAGTCGGATCAGACTGAAATAATAGTTTGCGGTGAATTTATAATTCACGTTAAGCACGATTACGCTCTTCACTGTGCCGAGACACTCGTCTCCGTATCTCCGACTGGAATGAGAACTGGCGCAAAGTGTGCCACACAAAGTTCGTTAAAAAAGTTAGCTGACGCGAAATTGAATGCCACGTCGTCGTGTTTAAGGACAGTGTCGCGCGCGCGCGCGCGCGCGCGCGCATTTTACTGCACGTTGCGTTCGGTACGCCTTATTACTTCGCATTACCCTTTCCCTGTTCGACTCACTCTTCTTCCTTTCTCTATTCCAATTTTGTATTATTCTGAAGTTTCTTGCGCCGCGAGTTCGAGCGTCGCGAAAGAGAAGAGACACTACACGGGAAGATTTGTTGAGGCACGGCCGTGAATAGTTTAAAGCTCGCCTTAATAAACGAACGATACGTCGCGCTTCGTACAAACTTCCGCCAAGTTCGTTACAACCGTAAGATGTAATTTTCCGGACGATGCGAGCGGGTTACGACGAGCTGTGTATCCGCTCGACGCCAGTGGCTCCGTAACCGCTAATTCCGGACCAAAACTTTTGTTATAAAGACTTTCTGTGACAGCGACAATTATCCGTATTACATACAATAAGGCACTCTGTATATTTCGCGAAGACAGTGTAATATTACGCGCATTAAATGTTACAATAATTTATTTATTGTGTTTCGAAATCGATCGATAGAATACGCTATCGATATTAGATGTGATTCAATATTGTTATTGATACATTTTACGTTCAAAGAAATAGATCACTTTTAATTAACATGATACAAGTTTTTCATACAATTCACATTTTTACTGACGAAATGTTTATATTCTAGATCTTTATATAAGCACAAATTTAATTATTAATTATTAATTTAAAAGAAAAGAAAAAATAAACAATTGTAATTTTATTTTAATATAAGTGTGATGACATGTATAGTCAAAAGGATCAAATATTTCGGTGTTTAATATCGTTTTTGTGCAGCTTGCGGTAGAGCTCAGCATAGAGATACCATTCTGCGTGTAGTAGCTATTATAAAAGGTTAACTCTGCAACGGCACATTTATTTTCAGCACCTTAGAGCATATATATGAGTCGTTTGTGTCCGACATCATTTTGAGATCTTAAGGAATCATTTTTACAAATACGTTAATATATTTATATTTTAAACAAACTATATATACATATATATAAAAGTTGTGTTCATAACATCACAATGTAACTTTACATAAATAATCTTAAATAAATAAAGTACTTGTATGAAAAAACTGAGACTTTTATCATTTATTTTATAATACATTTCAATACATTTCTATCAGAGCACAGATTAAAAATATATACTACTTATTAAAATAACTGATGATATTCTAATTGACTCTAATATACCCTTAAAATGTTCTATAAATATTCTATAAAAATTTACGCTATTCTTTTAGGTTTTTAATTAATTATTCTATTATGTAGACATTGGAAAAAAGTTTGGAAAAATAAAAATTACGTAAGTATATAAGAAATAAAAATTTAGAAATGATACGATACGAATGATGGACGTGTGCCGTTGGAGAGTTAACACTTTTATGCACAGAATAAGAATGATGCAAATCAATTGATATAAAGAAAACACATAATTACCTATTTAAAAAATGATATATTTTCCAATACCCAACATATTTCTTTTTAAGCAACTGCACGCTATAAATGATAGCATTCTTAAATAAATAAATGTCTGAAAAATTTCCGATAAAAAATCTTTTATTATTCTCATCTTTTATTATTCTGCTATTTATTTCGAATTGATGTAAATCAATCTATGAAAGAATGTTTGTGTAATTTATACGTAAAATGTGATAAACTCGTCATTGGCTTTTATTAAATTTAAACGTCGCTGTTAAAACTTTTATTTCTTAAAAAAAACGTTATCGTTTATGCATTTAAATTCCAAATGTTTCAACTCAACATATCCAAATACGTTCTCTCATTTGGATATATACTGGAATTAGCTTAGATTAGGTTCCGCCATAATTGTCGTAATTCCATCACTTATCGTGGATTTTCTGTTCCGCGACGATATTGTTTTATTTCCGATAAAACGGCCAACGAAGCATCCAAAAGGAAACAAATGTCACGGAGCCGGATTTAACGTTCCGGCGATATTTCACGAGGAGATATCTAATCGGCTGTTCGATACTCTTGCTGAATCGATAATCTGAAAACCAGATTTTTTCCAATTACTTCGCGATCGTTCCGGACAGTTCGATCGTAACTTAATAAATTTCCGCTTTCCGCTCTTCGCGCGCTTTCCGCGTCTATCCCGCTTCTAGTTCTCATCTGCCGAACGTCACGTCTCGTTTGTCTCTCCGGATTCCGATGCAGCTTCTATTTCATGCATATTTCTGCATGGTTGGACAAAGCGAACAGTAATCGAGAAAGCGTAAGTATCATTGCTAACGTCGATGATGTTTTCGTTTCCGAACGGTGAAGTATTTCTGTCCTGGATCTTGTCATTTGTATGAAAAAAATCACAGTTTTCCTTTAAAAATTATGTATTGTATGTCATATTGAATTTTGTATAATTAAAAAATTACAAAGATTTATAAAAATTTATTAAAATTGCTATTCTCGATGTAAGAAATATACAATTTGAAACTTTGTGTTAAAAATCTAATTTCTTTCGAGAAACGATGGGAGAAGAGAGGGGGAGGGAGCTGTAGAGAGATGCTGTCGATGACGCGAACATGAAGATGAGAGAGAAATATAAGAAATATAAGAAGAGAAATATAAATGGAGGAAAAGGGAAGCAAACGGAAAGAACGAAAAAGTTGTGAGGCTCAGAGGCGTTCGGAAGGACGTCGGAAAATGCGAACGATCCTCTTGGCACCCCTCCAATCGCGGTTAGGGTAGGGAAAGAGATGGGTGCACGTCATGCATCACGCGAGGCGTCCGGTGCATCCAGCGCATCCAGATGCATCGTGCGCAAAAGGAGATGGCGAACGAGGTTTTGGAGATTGCGAAGGGTAGAGGAGATGGGGGAATGTGAGTGACGACAGTAGGCGCCTAAATGTGGAGGCTAGAGAAAAGGTGGTTTACCGTGTGTGCATCAGTTTGCTGTCTTCGCCAGAATGCAGACAAGATGCAGCGCATTGCAACGGCACTGCGTTATCGGTTACACGCTTCCCCGAATCCGTACGCGCGCACGCGGGTTCTGCCTGTCTTCCGCCTTGTTTCCCTGTCGAAACTTTCACGCTTCACGAAACAAGACGCGCGGATAAACGACGACGCGGTGTTCTCGCGCGTGGCAATCGCGGAAATCGTGCGGCGCGTCTGCAAACTGATATCGATTCGCGAAATCTTGTGCCAGTATCAGTTTTATCAAAGCGAAGACATCAAGTTTCCGGTTTCATGTAGCTAAAGATATCTTTATCAATACTACATTTTCTGAATACTCTTAACTTTGCGTACTTATACTTCATATCTCATATGTGCAATTATATATTAAGAGTGTTTACATTATATCATTATCACTATCGCGAGCAAAGAATATATATAAAACTTTCTTAATATTTATTTTTATTTATTAATACGTCAGCATGTTAACGTAAATTTTTCACCTGTGCAGATTATTGCCATACTAATATACGAGACTGTGTATATTTATATGGCGATAATCTGTGCAATTCGAAAATTTACGTTAACAAATGTTTTCACATTTCACCAAACGATTCATCTAAATTATTGTATTAATTCTACGCAAGTACGCAAGACGAATATATTAAAAAATAAATAATATGTAACACAATGTAACACTTTGATGCAATTTGGAAACAAATTGGGGAAGCATATTTCTTCAGTAAAATTAACATTTATAATATGTTAAATTAATTAACATGTACATTTTATTCATTTATTTTGGAATTTACGTTTTAAAACTACATTATTTTTATGTTACGTGTACACTATGTATCACAAAATGAAAATAATGTAGCTTTAAAACGTAAATTTCAAATTAAATGAATAAAATGTACATGTTAATTTAACATATTATAAATGAAATTTGCATTTAAAACTACATTATATTTTACTTATAAATAGAACTCGGATTATTACGCCGACCGATATACCAATTCGAGTTGATCGTAGCTCGTTTCTCACGATTCTCCCTACTGCACTGCCACTCGCTCGAAGTTATGGCGAGCGATGGAGCGACGCGCCAATGGCGCCATGGCGCGGGCGGTGGGGGATGAGGTGTAATGGGGAGAGCTAGCTATGGTTAACTCGATGTCAGAACTTTAATTCGGACTCTACCTATAAATTATGTCATTTTAACACTAACAATAAATTTTGAATATTAATTTAATACAAACTGTTCAAATAACACAATGACATTATGTTAACACTCAAATATGTTAAAAATTCAACATAAAAATTTTAATTAGAATTGATTTTAACATAAGCACAACAAAATGTTTTTACTGTCTGCGGTGTATATGTCTCAGAAGATGAATAATAAAAAGATTCAAAAGAATGAATATTAAAAAGATTCAAAAGAAGAGTGAACAAAATTTTAAACTTTTTCTAGAGACAATTTTATATTTAAAATTAACCTCGAGTTATTTTCATTTCTTGTTCTAAATATCTAATTTGACATCTATAATACTCGATACTGATATATAAAATGATAAACTAGATAATATCGCGCTACTTACCTTTCGACTTGGCTCGCCACGACAGAGCTCCCACAGAAGACAGAGAGCCAAGGACGATATGCCCGTTTCCTTGGCAAGGGTAGCCAACGTCGACGACACTAGGGCCAGCAGCAAAGGAAACGACGGTCTCGTACGATTACAATGGGCTGAATACGTCAGGAAAGATGTCAAGGTCAGGAAACAGGCAAGAAGGTCGGCACGTCCGACTATACCAGCCACAGCTTCACTGTGAATGGGATGAACCGCAAACAGGAAACCTGTGATCGCGTGCGCGAGATTGCTCCTTCCTGGTAGGACCTGCGGAGTGTAATTGCGGATATCTAGTAAGGTACACATGTAAACGTCTCGCGTGGCGATCCTTCGACGGGAGTGGGGCAAATTAACTCCAACGTTAATTGACTCTACTATTCCGCCATGAGGATTGCTTGATCCGAGTTTCGATTTAATTGCCTATTGGACAAATGGCCAATAATACTAATGGCTAACAATGATAACGATAATAATAATGTCTATTCAAAATTTGAATCTTATAACACGTCGACTTCTCTAAAACTTGTAAGATTTTTATGGAGAATGTTATAATATTAGTTACAATCTATTTTGTTGTAAGAAATAATTAACATGAATTAATGTGTCAAAGAACTTTGCCTGTTTTTATATTGGTTTCGGTAACAAAATTTGTGCAATTTGCCAATTACATATCATTTTTAAAAAGCAATTATCTCTTCTTTTTGTAACAATTCATTTATTTCATTACCTCACAAACATGATAGAGTAGTAAGCCTTCAATCACAATCGAAAATGAAAAGAATAATCGATAATATTGATGTTGGACTTGAATTTTGGACTTTCATTTATTAGATGTTGTTGCTGAACATATTCCTCAAAAGTTCCGTGTAAATTTAAAGTCTTTATATGCATTTATATCGGAACAATGGTAATTAAAAAATGCTATTCCATATTTCCTGCTTTTATCCTAAATTTCTTTAATAAAATTAACATTCATAATATGTTAAATTAACATATCTTATACTCATATATAATCTATTTTATTATTTATTTCTTAGAATTTAGATTTTAGAAAAAATTATATCTATACATGTGTATGTGTGTTATTTGTTCACTTACTCATAAATTGTATTATTTCAATATCGAGAAATATTGAATATCAATTTAACACTCATCAATTTAAATATTCAAATAACCCAATCACAATCACAACACTTAAATTAAAAATTTAACTAAAAAATTTTGTCAAAGATCGATTTGAACACAAATGCAAAATATTCACTGTGTGACAACGACAATCATTTATTCATAATAAAAGAGAGAATCAGAAAATATGGATAAATATTTGGATCAAAATATGAAAAGAAATATCAAATATGTAAGGAATACAATATGTGGAGGAATACAATTCACAGTTTTATGCACGACGCTTGGTAATCGTCAGTAGCAGCCATTGACGAGGGTTATTCGAAAATTATACGATCCAATGCACATTTGCAATAAGGGGGATAGAGGGATACGGTGAGACGGACGGAATTTCGAGCAGGGAAATTGTATAAATGTCGTATATTTTTTCAATGCGCTAACAGAAAATCGAAGATGGCGACGAAATGGCTCAGAAGGAAAACCGATCGGAATCGAGACCAAGGAAACATCTCGCGGCGAAGCGTTTTACCGAAGATATTAACAGCATGCATAACTCAAAACGCTGTTCTCGAAGTACGAGAAGTACTTTCATTAATACACTTAGACGCAGTTAATTAGCGCGACAGTTTCATTACACGAGAAAGTGCTGTGTGTATTAAATTAACGCGGTTCCTCGTACTTGCCATTTCCTCACGCTCATAATAACGCGCTAAAACGATTTGAGTTGCTAATGAACTTATAAAACGGTACGCAACTTGGATATTATTGCTTATTTTCATGATTCCAAGAAATGTGTTAAGTACTTGTATTATATCCAATCACGTATCAGTAGGTATTTGGCCACACGTTCATTCTTAACTGAGGGAATTATTTCGCGTGAAATAATACAATCTAATAAAATTGGTATTACCAATTACAACCATTATTAGAACTATGGTATTACAATTATTATTATCATATTATTGGGAATTCAATATGATAATAAGGAAGTGCTTTCTGTGCTTTTGATGTATGTATCAACGAAATGTACGATACGAAATGTGACAGTAGCTACGAAACATTTAACATATTCGCAAAAAGACAAATTCACATGACACAAATTGGAAAATCACGCTAACAATTTGTCATTGCAAAGCAAATACTTGTAAAAATATTGCTCGTTAATCTGAATATCAAATATTACATCGATATTATTGTCAAATACGTCAATTGAAAAAAAACTCAGTACTCTTAAAGCATGTAATACTTAAAAAATTAAAAAATAACAAAAAATGATTTTTTTTAATTGTGATAATTTTATTAATTTAAAATTTAGAAAATAGTTCTTTCAAAATAGTAATCGAAATAGTCAATAGGAAAGTTGTCGGCATTTCGACTCAAATAAAAGGATTGCGCTATTTTGATATGTATCTAGAACCTTAGCATGTCTAGTAATAAGTATAAATATGAGTATTTCTCTGCAGTGTTCTCTGCAGGTTTTTTTCGAATTCATGCTTTAAATTCACAGTAGTATTATTAAGCGTTTAAGATTCACTTTGATTATTAAAGGCTTTTTTTTCTTGTTATATATTTTTATATATAATTAAATTGATTTAAATTAGTACGTTTTAATTGAATTTGGCATAATTTATTGCATATATAATTAAATTGTTCTTTGCATAACTCCTTAACGCGTCATTAAAACATATCAAAGTTAAATACTCGCCAAGTTAAAGTTAAGTTAAACATGATCGAAAGAGGTAATGTAAAATTAAAGTCTCATTAGAATGATAGGACCTTGTTGCGGCTCTTTTGATTCTCCGATGTATGCGGAAGTTGTTATTTGAGATATTTGCGTACAGTTACACCGAATCGCCATTACACTTCCTTTTCAAGACCGTGCCCTATTGCCTTTTTCAGAATAAGAGGGATTTCAAGCTAACTAAAACGAAGTGACGTCGTAAAATTAAAACTGTGCAGCAGGCTTATAGTAAAGTTAAGCGGGTTTTCCCTCGTTATTTGAATTCTGCCGTCGACGATCCTTTAAAGATGTGCTTCCACACAGATGAAATAAGAAGGATCTCAGCGGCTTTATTTCAGATATAAAACGAACCTATGATTACTTAATAATTAGATGGATTCATAACGCGACTTTTACTGCGAAGCGAATTGCGTTCCTCTTAATCTCCCTCGATTAAATCGTGCAAATTAGTGTCGTGCAATAAGGTATAATTGATGGTAGAAGAATTAAGTCTACCGATAGTAGATGTCTAAATCTTGATTAATTGTCGGTATTGTTTTCTTAAATGGCAAATAACAAGGACAATTTATACGAAATAAAGCAAAAGTGACGTAGAGATAAAATTAATTAGCAATTAACTTTTGTTGAGTGTTGACGAATTCTAAATGGATTTCAAACTATACATCAATCTTTCATGATATTTTTATACAATATATTGATCTTGTGAAGCTGATGTCAAAATCTATAATACCGATACCGGAGAGCCATTCAATTTTTTATTAAACAGCATTAATTAATTTGAAGAGATCAAAATGACATAACTAAAATAAAAAATTATGAATACTAAATTTATTTTAATAACAATAATTAAAATTTGCAGGTGTAAAGAATATATTTGGTCCCACAGATCCAACCCATTGGCAACTCTGATGAATTAAAAGAGGAATATTTCAGCACTGGAGGAACTTTTAGGATTTTATTTTTTTTATAACACTACCACTACATTACTAGATATATCATTGAATATTATCAAATCTATGTGATATGCGTTCTACAGGTGTCATCGTTAGTTTATTTCTATCTTAGCGTAAATCCATATTCTCTAAAAGTGAATCAATGATTTCAGTGCCACACTTATAACTGATGTAATCATTAGCAAATATTTATTGTCTTTTAGTAATAATATACTCTTCACTTTGAGGGATTAGAATTCTTTACAAGTGAATCTGCAGAAATCATAATCTCTAAAAATAAATATTCGTTGATGATGTATCAGTGTATAATGATTCTAAGTATAACACGGAAGTCAGTAAGAATACACTGATTTAATTTAGTGCTGATTCTACAATGAGTCAAT
This sequence comes from Atta cephalotes, assembly GCF_000143395.1. Taxonomy (NCBI): domain Eukaryota; kingdom Metazoa; phylum Arthropoda; class Insecta; order Hymenoptera; family Formicidae; genus Atta; species Atta cephalotes. The sequence goes on along the minus strand of NW_012130098.1, from coordinate 3,121,936 downwards.
AGGAAGTCTTAGTCTTAATCAGTGAAGTTGTCTAAGCGTTAGTCGTACAAGTTGACTATTGGTCAACTTCCGATGAAACTTACGACTACCGACTCATTATTGTAGAATCAGCATTAGAGAGTATGCTATTTGTTATGTATGTTACGATACTATCATTTTCTTATCAATTTTCTATTCTGGCTGAAGTATATATAATGTTTTTCGGAATAAAAGTTTTTTCACAGGTTTAAGATTAAGAGCTAGCAGCATCTTAAACCGACAATAAATTTAATTTACAAAATTATTATTTCATAATTGATTATATTATAAGTCCGAAAATAATCGACGCGTAGTCATATATATCTAAAACAAATGTATTTAAAATACATATAGAAATATTATTCCAACATCTAATTTTAATCGTGCTTGGCGCTTCTCTTACAATTAGTTGATATAATCATTTTCTTGTTTGACGTAATGAAATCTTTTTATTCCATCGTGATGTAATCGCATAATTCGTTTATTTTGCTTCGCGAGATAATATCTTAGAGATTGCGGAAACAAACACTCACCTTTCTGGCGACCTTGACCACGAGAACGGTACAGGCGGCGTGTAATGCCACGTTCACCAGATGGTAGCCCCAGGGTTCGAGACCACCTAGAAAATGGTTCAGACGAAAGGTGGCCACACAGAGCGGTCGATAGCTTCCATGTGAGCCACGTTCCGTCAGCGGTGTTCCCCAGAAGTCATTCTCGAACAATCGGTACCAAGGTGTGCTCGCCAGCAGGTCGGGATTTGTCAGGATGGCTCTTCTACAGCAAAAAAAAGTGATAATCTAGATTATATATTAATATTTTGGAAAATTTGGAAAATATATATATACACACATATACGATATAAATAAATTTTTTTATATCTAGGAAATTTATATCAGGGAATAAAAGAGTTACTTTTCCATTATTTTTATAATTATTTTTTATAATAACAATTTGAAAATGATGTCGTAATTTTTTATGACTGTAACAATGATTAATTACACATTAAACCACAGACTTCTATATATTATACAGAAGTCACTAGATTGCTATCGAATTTTCATTCTTTATTTTTTATCATTATTTAAAAAATAACGATTCGTTATTTTTTTCGTTACATTTTTATTTAATGTTAAAATAAAATATTAGATTAAAAAATGACATTATTTAATAATAAATATTAATTGTAACAATCAATATTGAAACTTGAAATTCGGAACTTTCTATACAGCGAGCATATATTTAAATATATGTTATATTTATTTAATAAGCTTTTTTTGTAATTTTTTTATATTGTTTTTATTTTTTAATGTATGTTTATCTTTAGAAATTTAGATCTACAAACACGCGTAGAAGTTATTAAAAATTTTTATTAAACATTGTTTTTATAAACAATATCGTTATTGAGAATGTTCTAATAAAATAATAATGTATTGAATAAATATGAAAATAACACTATCAAATTTAAACTTTTTTTTCACGAATAGGAGTTTATGATCAATTAGTGAGTTACAGATTTTTTGTTGCTAAATACAAATCTGTAAATTAAATTGCTCTATTACGTCACATTTTTAAGAAAATTGAACTTGAAAGTTGTCGGAAATTGCATTTTTTGGTTTTGCATTTGGGTTTGCATTTGAGCTAAATTATTTCGGAAACGTAACATGATAGAGCAATTTTATTTATGAATTCATTTTCAGCAACAAAAATCTAAAAGTCATCTATCTTATTAGCCGTTTTAAGCAAAAAGAAACAACCATAATAAAAAAAAGGGAACTTAAATTCATTTTTAGATAAATATAATCCTCTTTGAGGATTGCTCATGTAATTTTAATAATCATTTCACTTGTCGTTTTTTTTTTATAACAAATGAAAAAGTAATGCATTACTTATATGAAAATTTTTTCAGTAGAATCCAATAGTGTTATTATTTTCATTCAAATTAAATTTTTATTAATTTGTTTAAACAATAATTGTTAAACAAATTATATGTAATAATTTTGATTTTAGATAATCATAATCAACGATCTCACAAACCATTACGTGCAGATGATTTAAATTGTCCTCAAAGAATTATATGTACGGATTAAGTTTCTTTCTTCTCATTGTAACTGTTGTTTCTTGTATAATGCAACCAATAAAAGCAGATGACACTTAGAGAATTTTTGTTGCTGAATATCCGTAAATAAAATTGTTTTATCACATTACATTACTGAGATATTTTAACTCAGAAGTATCAAAAAATGCCATTTTCGATATTTTTAAGTTTAATTTTCTCAAAAACATGACGTGAGCAATTTCAGTATGGATTTATTTTCAGTGATAAAGAATCTAAAGAAATCAAATTGAATCTCGTTCATAATTTAAAATCCGTACAGTATAATTATTATATCGAACATTATAATTATTATATCGAACAGTTAATTAGAGATTTAAGTATCGATAAAAATAACAGCTGAATTCAACTGTTAATGTAAAAATTTTCTTCTGTTGTAACGATAACATCAATTACAACAGAAGAAAATAAGGATTATAAAAAAAATCATTACAAAAAAAAACAATGATAATGGTAATGGCGTTACAAATAACGCATCCCTGACTATAGAGATTATAATTTAATAAAATATTATGTAGCTAAATAATGAAATTATTAATTTATAATAAATCCTAATGATAATTAAATGTGCTTTAATATTAAATAATAGTGCAATGATGAAAATTCACATAACTCGATCGAATTTCTATTTGAATTTGTACAAATTATAATCAGATTTGCGCTGAAAAAATAAAACTAGTTATGGAAATAATAAAAATTGATAAAATTGTTTTTTTTAGCACGTCGCAATTTGCTTGTAACTTAATCAGTGTATTGTAATAATGTAATCTGTATTAGGTTACCAGTTTACAAGCCGTGTTAAAAATTGCGAGATAGGTATTATTATACCTAATGCAATTCGACCCGCGGTCAAAATAAAATAAGCCATTTCTCTCTCAATTTGTCTATTTTCTCGCCATGCTGTGTAATTTAATACGGGACTTGCAACAATTCAGTCAGTTCATCGCGTTAACCGCATCAACCGAAGTTCTCGGGCCGAATGCCAGCGACAAATCATTCGGGGTGGCATTTAATAAACCATTTTTATCTCGCGTCCATGAATTAATTACTTGGGCCGCGAACACACCATCTCATGTATGCATGTATTAGTTGGCAGAAACAATTTTTGCGCTCGTTATTGATCGGTCGTTTCCTATCACCGTGTAAATCAGTGCATCGAGGTATTCAGACCTCATTCGAGTGTTTTGCATTCGGGGAATAAAATTGAAAATTAATAAAGTGTATTACTTGTTTGACGGAATATTTAATAAAATAGCTATTACGTCAGATAATATTTTAATATAAACCGTTACTTCTAAATAGGATAAAATAAATAAAAAGAATAATACTAAAATAATATTTAAAGCACGTATAACATTAAGTAAAGTAAATTTAAAATATATATAATAATAAGTAAAATTTTTTAATTTTATATATATATATATATATATATATATATATATTAATACTCTATAATTATTTCTAAAAATACAAGTAAGAAAAAGTAAAATTACTTGAATATGTTTTGTTTATTAAACTACTTTAACGTTTTTAGGTACTT
>NW_012130098.1:3101596-3105934 GCF_000143395.1 Atta cephalotes | reverse complement strand
ATAAATGTTAGGTATTAATAGTTCTTTCTTTTCCTCCTCTCCTCTCTAGTCACATTATTAAAATTATTAAATATTAGTTAAAAAAGATCATTTAATGAAAAAGATGCATTGAGAAAATATCATTTCATTCGGTAATATCTGTGAACAAAATTAATCGTAGTATATCTAAATAACGCTATATTTTTCAATATCGTCCATCCATTTTAGTATCGACATGTCATTTGTAGCGGAAATAATAAGAAACCGTCTTACAAATCCGCGGATGAAGGAACGCATAGACTTGCCTTTATAAGCTTCGTCCTTTTCAGTTAACTGGTAGGGCGTCAAATTTTTTTTCGTGCATAATATATATTGGGAATCCGTTTCACGGAACAGATGTGAAAATCGGTGAGTGTAAATCGAGACGAAAGAGGGATGCGAGCGGAGCGAAGCTTTTCGCAGAAAGCTGTGCGGCTCCATTCCCGGATAGGGCAAGTACGACCCTCGTTTCCTTCGTATGCCGCAGGACTCGAGGACGTCGTAATAGAAACCTCTGACAGAGGTCAATCTCCTAACGGTCGATCCTGGTGAAGCCAATCCACCCACCATCCATCGATCACCGTCCCCAATCCGGCGCGCGGCTGCGATCTATACGTATTCCATTTGCGAATAATCTATCCGTGCCGTTCAACACGAAGTCATCCGCCTCTCCTTTCTGCGCTTTTACATACCATCCGTCCGTTTTCCGCTCGTACGCCGCGCCGTTCCTGCTCGACTCCGTTCCGCTCGATCTCGTTTTCGAAGCCTCGCCGCGCCGCGCCCTCCTGTTGTGTCCCGGCTCGCCGCATCGATCGATTATTCGAATTTCAAGACATAGTTAAAGTTTCGGTTGTTTCACACACACAACATGTACGAATATCTTCCTCTACTAACGTATTTCGTTGCAATTTCACGAAATGTGCATGTATAAATAAGTATCTAATAATACTGTTTTTTAAATTTACATGGAAAGTTAATAATTTTGCTAAAGTATCGAAAAATTTAGCTAAATACAGATCTGAAAGTAATTTAGTTAAACTACGAAAATATAATGTAGAACGCTCAAGCTGGTTACTGGAATATTAAATTTTTTACAGTATTGCTCATTATGTTTAAATTTCTTATATACATAATTATTTCAATGAATTAATAAAATTATTTCAGATCTATAGCTAGTTAAATTTTTGAACATTTCAGCGAAATCATTTTTTTCATGTAAGTCCCAGTTTTATATTTTAATTAAGAGTGTACCGGAAGGGTATACCCCGGAAATATTCGGTATCTGATATTATGAAGCATTTTTTTTATCTGATCGAATAGTCGGATATCGTTATAGTATCTAGTAATATATTGAACTTTTATATTGATAATTTGCGTCATTAATGTAAAATTAATTTTATTTTTTTCTACAGTTCATTTTCTCTTTTTCTTTTTTCATATTGTAGGATAAAGAAAATTATTGTCACTATATTTTCTTTTTTTTTTGGAAACTTTCTTCCAGACATTTATCCGGTAGGATATCCGGAGAAATATCCCGTATCATCGGATAATTGTCCCGGATATCTAGCGGATATCGGATATCCGAAAAAAATTTGACACCGGATATCCGATATCTAATTTTATCCGACATATTCCTAATTTTAATAATAACAGACTTTTTCCTTCTTTGTCAAATGGTATTTATTAATTCTTCACTGCTCATGTGGAATGTTTAGGATATCAACCTTGTAAATTCGCTTCGAATGTAATGAATACTGTTTATATACATATATATTGTCTACTATTTAGGGTAAATTATTTCACAATCTAAAAAAATTGTTTGCATTTATTTTTATATATCATCAATTTTTATTTAATTGTAAATCATCAAAGAGAGCAATGAAAATTAAGGTATAACGTTGGAGTATTAAAAATATCACCATGAATAATGACATTAAAGAAAACTATATGAATAATATAGAGTTAATAAATATTCCAATTGGCACAATACACAAACATCTTATATACTTATATAATATAAGTAACTTAAATGTTTGTGTATTGTTATATTAATATAAGTTATATGAATACTTATATATATTATATTAATATCTAATAACAAATACATTTCACTTCTAAGTAAAAGCGTTTCATTTGAATGAGGATCGCGGACTACTTTCGCTTGATATAATTGAATAAAATTTTGATTCTCGTTCGATCGAGTAACACGCGTTATTTTACAGACGATCATTTCCTCATTCACGTCTAAATCGGTCATTATCCGATCAATGGCGCATTCACGTGTGCGCGCGATCGAAAGCTGCATTAGCATGAAGTACCGGTATTTTAAATGCCACAGGAAAGAGGAAATCAGAGTTTGTAAACTGTCGAAATAATACCCAAGCAATGGCGTGCGATTGTTGCGTTTGCCAGTAATTATGTCTTTGAATGGATTGTAGAAACGAAAGGGATTATATTATCGATCTAGGCAAGCTGTTAATGATAACTGACATCCGACGGCCGAGATGAATTGCATTTATGCCGCCAAGAATACGGCATGTAGTGCGTTCACACATTGTATTATAATTCACGCTTTCTTTTATATTATATTTAGCGCTATAATTACTAAAAATTGTCGAATATTGATCTTCAATAATTTTTTACTCGAATACTGTCAACTTTACAGAAAAAAAGTTACAAGAAAAAAGTTCCTGAGAATTTATTTAGAATTTTTGAATACCATTTTTTCTCATGTTGATAAAAATAGTTACCAATAAGAAAATGCAGTACTAAAAATTGATCACAAATTTTGAAAAATTCTCAGAGCTCTATGAGAAGAAAATAAATAATTTTTGTCTCTTGCTATAAAGTTGATAATATTTGAATAAAAATTATTGAAGACCAATATTCGGCAATTTTTAGTAATTAATATCTCGTTAACTATTACAAAAATTGTAAAATGGTAGAGGACTTTTCGACTCAGTTTAGTTCTGTTTACAAAAAGTGTTTGACAGAAGTATCGTTGGAGATCCTGTATAGGAATAAATATGATTTGATTTTTTCCCTTCTCAAAAAAAGATAGTGTTCGATATATTTTATGAATTTTCTCTATCGATTACAAATATTATTTTATTGAAAAATATTTCAAATATAATTTGGACAATTTTTATTATATGTCTTCTCGATTCTAAACACAACCACATCTGAGATTGTAGTGAAGAATAAACAGAAATTTTAATATAAGACTAATTCAATTTAGAAGTTAATTAACTTTTTACGTAATATTCAATACAATCATTGTAGAATAAAAATGAAATATTTTCTTCAGTAAGTTTATGTGTTCAAACCTTGTATAAGATTTTTGTTGCGGAATCATGTAATTTTCAACAGTCGTGCCTAATTTGTTCCACACCCATTCTCTCCACTATTAATTATACGCTTCGACGAAATAAGTGTGATTATTAATGTGTAACTTCGAGGTGTTCGCCCTTCCATGTAAAACAACGTATTAATCATCGTGATTAATGCGCGTTTCGATCTTTAACCCTTCGTGCTCTCGTGTGTCGCTTCTACACGACGACATAGATGTGCGATTACGGTTTTGCATAAATTAGAAAACGCTATTAATCATATGGTCAAGTATCACAATGAATCGCATCTCCTCTCATAGCACCCGTCTTTTGAAGGAAAATTTATTTCTAGCTCGAATTGCATACATATTCCTTTAATACGCAGTGAGTCTATCCTCTTAACGAAAATTTCAAAGGTGCCCGATTACAAAGCTATTAAACGATGCGGACTAAGTTTTTAAAGTGTGAATGGCTAACAAAAGCTTATTTCACAATCAATCCCGAAGGGACTTTATTTCAACGAAGTTTTAATCCCACGCTTAATTACCAAGTTGAAAATTAAAAAGTTGAAAGCCCAGCGATGTGGGCTCCGATCGAATTTCCCGTAAAGATGAATCGACTTCGAATTTGGAGAGGAATGAACGAGAGAGAGAGAGGAGGAGGGAGGGAGGGAGGGAGGGAGAGAGAGAGAAAGAGAGAGATAACAGATAGAGAAAGTGAGGAAGAGCAGCTTCCGGCACGCTCTGTATATTTTAAAACCACCATTGGTGACCGATTGGGTAATCCGGAATCCTCCGAAACAGCGACGGAAATAGGCGGGAATACGTATGACGGTGGTGCACCCCTAGGGAAATATCAAATTCACGATATCGAATGTTTCAACGTCTGCGCGTATGTTCCTTGCTACTTCGACTTCGCCAAGTGGCGTTCTCCCTTCATCCACAAAAACGAGACACTCTCTCTCTCTCTCTCTCTCTCTCTTCTTCTTCTT
>NW_012130098.1:3093467-3098970 GCF_000143395.1 Atta cephalotes | reverse complement strand
ATTCAAATAATAAAGATAGATATAAATATAAACAAAAAAGTTATAAATGTAAAGCATGAAATAAATAAACTTATGTATTTTTCCGTCGTTGATTTAAACAAAAAGCATAAATAGTAAATTACTTTTAATTCAGATTGCGCAAAACATTTACTCAGCCCCGTATATCGAGCGCATTAATTCTACATTGGCAGTAGTTATCATTTTAGAATAATTACAGCACGATTATAAATCTCGTGCACCATTTGGCGCATACGATATCCCAGAGCGGATCGCGGAGCGAATTAAAGCGGAATAAAAAGAGGATCCCCGGCGCGAAATCCGGATATCCATCGAGGATCCTCGCTTGCCGGGCCGAATTTCGCTCGTCCGACATCGGAAATGTAATTCCGACTCTCTCTCGCGCGCGTTTTATAATAAAATTCATGGCCTCGTCCGGAAATCGCACTCTGTACGTTCTCGATCGGCAAGCGCGGCAGCGAGCACGTTTCTTTCTCGCGCTCGATGTGCTGCGAGAGAAAAGTTACTCCCTTTTCTGTCCTACGGGTCCCATTCACGCACACCGGATCGCTCGTGCAGAGAGTCAGGGAACTCGTTATTCCGATCACGAGGGGATTCTGCTCGCGCCCGGTACAAGAGAATCTTTTACGACTCGTACTCGTGTCGCCAATATCGACGAGGCTTCTCAGTTTGCCTATATAATACGAGCAAGCGCCCTTCGAGGCAGGAAGCGGCGCCGAAGGAATTAGACGGCAGCGATATTCTCGCTTCGGTACGTAAGTCGATCTACGAAAGAGTATAAAATCAATGTAGATTTTTAATCTCAAAATATAATTCAGTGCGATTCCATCAAGAGTGAAAAGCACTGCGCAAAATGAATAATTAAAGATCTGTGATTTTAAGAGGATACACAGTAAATTTTATACTTAATTGTGTTAAATAAAATTAGAGATGCACCGGATCGTAAAATTATTGGATATATCGAATATCTGAAATGAATGTGACACCAGATATCAAATATCTAGTAGAATAAATAATCGGCCGGATACATACACTAATAATATTTTTCCCAAATATCCAGTATAAATTCCCCAAAATTAAAAAGAAGATAAGCAAGAGAAAGTGATAATAATTTTCTTTATTACTCTAACTAATTGAAAATAAAAAGAGAAAAATACAAGAAGTTCAGCTGAAAAGAATAGAATTCTGTTGTCAATAATGCAAACTTTCAATATAAAAACTTTCAGCTGAATATATATTGTCGGATACACTAATGATATCCGACCGAATAGTAAAAAAGTACCGGATAACGGATACCGGATATTTTTTAGATATTCGGTATATTCTTAAAACTGATCCTTGATAAAAATTTTGTGTTCAATTTTTAATATAATATAATTATGTTATTTGATTATGTGATTATGTTATTTGAATATTTTTTATTAAATTGACATTTAATATTTAAAATAAATGAGTAAGAGATAACTGTACATGTTAGTATTTATTAATTTTACCGAAAAAATATATTTCCACGATTTGTTTCCAAACTGTGTCAAAGTGTTAAATTTTTTTGCGTCAATTTTTACATAATGTTTGTGTTATTTCCTAATATATTCAGTTTGTTAAATTAATGTACAAATGTCGATCTTTTGGGACACGTGAAATATGTTAAATTTAACATTTTCAACAAATTTTCCAACTATGTAGATTTTTTAAACATGCAACTTTGACATTCACATTTCCCGTATGCATCGAATTCCATAGAAAAAACATATCTATAAGAACAGAGCTTTTCAGAATTCAGTCATCTCGCATCATGAGAGTACAGAAAATCCAGAGAATTCCAGAAATCTAGAGACGTTATATAATTTGGGAATTGAGAAAGGATTCCAATATTTTTGAAATCTAGGGTTGCAATAAAGTCAAAATCCTAAAAAGATCTTTACAAAGTCTTCTTTTTATAAGATCATAGCTCGGATAGTTTATGAGTTTTCGTATTCGAACATTCGGAACTCTCAAAGTTGAAAATCGAATACGGAAGCGTAATGTAAGTTTTGCACGTAGAGAATGTAATTCTCTTATATGAGATATACTTCTCTTCTGCGAGAATTACAATATGGAATTCTGTACCATGATTTTCCGGAAATGAGATACCTGTCTTCTGTAAACTCTCGCGATAACGCTTGAAGCTTACAGGGGTTTCGCGCGACTGTAAGAAAGTGAGGGAAAATTTATTGCTCTCTCAAGCTGACGTTTTCAACAATGTACATTATTATGCCAACTTCATAAATTATCGTCCGTAAATTATCATCTGTTCTCTTTTATCCTTTTTCTTTTATGTATTCACCTTTTGAACTTTAATCTATCGCGTCAAACATTAATTTTTCAAGCATAGATAGCAGTAAGCATAATCTATCATGATGAATAGCTTGGATCTGATTTAATATTTTTAATGCAACCAATTAATTTAAATAAGCATCATCTTCGAAATTTAAAAATTATGAATATTATTATACTTTATGAATATTATTATATTGCCTTATCAAATTTTTTTAATTATCATTTTGAACACTATAATAGGTTTCTTACTTTTTAGCAATTAAATATTAATTTGTAATAATGTAAGATAATATGACTTTTTCATTGTACCGTAATTACAAATCTCGCAATTAACAAGACATCATTTTTCATGAAGCATTGCTGCTCAATGATTTTACAACCCTTTCGACATACCGCCGGCAATTATCAGTCTCGCGCGCATGTGCGCACATATGTGCCTTTGATATATCTGCATGTAGCCACGTACGTGTACGATCGTCTCCCTTGTCGCGAGCCCCTATCGCTTAATCGACGGCGATTCGAGGGTAGGTAATCCCATTCATCGGACCGAAGACAAATTCCACGTGCCACAATGCGTTTCGAAGTGGGTGACTCGGAGGGTGGCGGTGCTCGTTCGACTGCGGTTACATCGGGAAACTATGGCACCGGCGGATTTGTGTACGCGCGTATATGTGCGCACGGGGAGGCGTAAACCCTTCCCCCTTCCCCATCCACCTTCGTCTCGAACTGTGTACATTGGGATGGTTGGTTGCAGGAAATTCCTTGCAACTCGAATAGTTTGAATAGCTGTCCGACTCTTCCTCATGGTTATACCCCGTGTTCACCTCGTCCTTCCATCTACATCGTCCTTCTTCGTCTTTTACGTCAAATGCGTCTCGATCTTTAAGCTGAATCCATCTACTAGTGCGTTTCGTTCGGTCCAAGTTATAAAGGATACGTCTGCGTCCGGATTACAGACCGTCGTACCTCTCGTCTGGTCGAATCGTTTTACTCTACTCAATTAAAATATATTTGTCATAAATCTAGCAATATCCGTGTAATGAAAGATGAAGCTATAATTCAGTAATACATCGGAAATCTCATATTTCAATGAGTAAACTTAAATTAAAATCAGATCAAATGATTTTACGATTTAAATGCAAATCAAGTTCGCGTATAAAATGGAATTATATTAAACATGATCCCATTGATTTGATAACTGCATAATATTAAGTAATATTGAATTAACAAAGTATATAAGGTCTTTTATAACTCAGAGTTTGAATTTTATCTTTTACACTGTTAAATTCATAATGTCAAATTATATCCAATTTGAGTTCTTTTTAATCATTTCTATAGGTCGCCACTACTTCTACATTCAATATTTAATTTAATTTAATTTAATTTAATTTAATTTAATTTAATTTAATTTAATATGTCGTTAATTTAATTAAAACAAGGAAATTAAACAATTTAACTCAAGAAAATGTATTAAATTTGACTCAAATTTAGTTTATTATTTACTAAGTGTATGCATTAATATGGGCGTTATTTATTTTAAAATTAATCACAGAAGTAGATTGATTTATATTTTAGCACACATGGAAGTTGAAAATAACAAAATGATATTTTAATATAAGGGATTTAAGAGATTGCTTCTTCAATATCAAATGTATACTTTTGTTTATGCGAAAAATGAGTGTATAATTGAAAGTATATCATTAATATTTTTTCCTTCAATTTTTTATGTTTCTGAATATCTTAAATGAGCAATACAAGTAATTAATATTTTCTTTGAAAAACCATTTAAAAGGGATTAATGTATAAATAAGCAAAGGGATTTTCAGAAATCTCTCAACACCAACTATGCTAATTTTTTCCTTATCATTATTTAACTCTAGGTTGATGGTTTTTTTTTAACGTAATTACTATTAGTAGGGTGTTTTTAACACTTCAACAATATTTTATTCTCTTTGATGATTACAATTAAATGAAGAATGATAATATTATATACATTTTTTTTAGATAAAGATAAATACAAAAAATTTCTTAATCGTGAAATTACGCTAAATATAATAATGTGTATAAATAGCGTTTGTATTTAGCGTTCAAATTTATAAGGCTGGGATATCCTGGATCTCACGCACGTAATAAAGGATTAAGGATTAAGTAATGAAAATATTAAAAATTACTGAAGATGTACTTTTAGATAAACGAGAACGATGCAGTTGTTTTCTATTGCTTCTCCACACATTTGCATTTCTATCCTTATTTCTTTTTGTCACTTAAGTCCAGATTAGCGTGATTATCGTTTTGTGATCAGGAATTAGAGGAATTAAAACCGTGAATGCAAGAAATTGTTCCGCTAACGAAATTTAAGAGTACTACATCTTTCGAACCTTAATCATTATTCTAATCATTCATGTTGACCCTCGAAGATGAAAACGTTACGACGATGCCGCAAACGCATTGCTTTGATGCAATTTTTCGCCTGACAGCGAACCGGCGAATGTTCTTAAAACTATGGTCGACAGTCGCCGGTAAACTTTGCGAAATTTTCGTCGTTTCCTCTAATTGCGAAAGTTAATCGAGATATAGCTTTCGAGCGTATAATTATATTACAGCTCGTAAAGCGGATAATGAACGCGTATGGCCCATGTGCATGTAGCGTGTTTTGATTAAACATACGGCGAGGTTTTTGTAGAAACGCTAAGCGAAGAGGGCAAGTATTTATTGTACGGTACGTTCGTAAACCGCCTTATCAAATTGTGAAATTGCCGGCTTTCGTTATCTCGCAGAACAGAGCGAATTCGTTATGGGTGCGAGAATAAAGGAAGCGGGAAATAGTAAAAATACAGGAATGAGAGACCTCCAGTCCCGCATTATTATAATAATATTATATACAGTTAGCATTATGCAGATGAACATGTAGAATTGCACATATAGCATTAATTCATATGTGTATAATTCTATAGTTATTTTTTTAATTTTCTGCAAAATTTCTTGTTCTGCATGTAATACATATCATATATTACACAACTTTTATTTGAATATTATATTAATTTTTTCTATCACATTTCTGTATAAATATTATTAAATTAGATAGATTCTGACATTCCCAAAAAAAATTTTCATGATTTTATAACATTTGTATATATATATATATATATATATATATATATATATA
>NW_012130098.1:3081498-3085228 GCF_000143395.1 Atta cephalotes | reverse complement strand
AATATGGAATATAAAAATCTACCATTTTTTTCTTTTAAATACTGTATTCACCAAGAAATTAATTATGACATTTATATACAATTTTGTAATAGATAATCTATACAAATGCTTTCTAAAGATGTTAAAATATATGTAAGAATTACTTAATTTTTTCTTTTATATTTGTAAAAATGACGCAAATTAATGGGGAAACATGAATAATCTATTGTCTGTAATAAAAGATCGGAAAATCATTGTGTGTACTAATGGTTAACAAATTTTACAATACGGAACATTTTGTATAATTATCTGAAAATTTCTGTTGTTATCGTATACCTAGTGTGATTGCAATTGTAATATTGGAAATTGGCGTTATTAACAACCTTGGAAAGGCTAGATAATCATACACGGTCGAATATCAAAATGTATCGCATAGCATTGACAAATTCAGCAAAACAACACGACTGCTGCATCTATTATTTCAATAAAATAACGTTAACCTGGATTACGAAGCGTCAATTTAATGATGCTTGTACTTCGAAATGAGGACTCGGATGGCCTCGAAATGCCGATGTCATTAGGATCATTGACGATTCATATTTCCGGCATATGACAGAGAGAGGTCATTCAAGCGGGACGGAATCGGGTCAAGTTTTGCGTGTCACGTCACACATTCTGTCAGTGGAGTTAACGATCGTGATTGGACTGGCAGTTCGCACGATCAGAAAAAACATCATTTCGAACATTAAAACGACAAATTGATGAGAAAGCGTTTTTCATTTTGTTTACGAAAGAACAAGTTTTACATTACATGAATTGTCTCGTACATTAATTATTCTCTTGCACTATAAACGCCTTTGATTTAATTGCCGAATAACTGGCACTTGATATTAAATCGCAACCCTGTGTCGCAATCTCATTAACTTTAACTTCGAAATAGTATATAAATGATTGTGATTTATTAGTCGATTTATTACCTCTTCCGTTATTTTCAGTCGTTATAAAGAATCACCGATTCGAATGGAAGCTGAATGCGACACGAGTATTGCAATTAATTATTGCTATTTTGCGCGGCTTCAGCAACGCGCGGTTAATTCGCAATTATCTGAAGGGTCGATGAAACCGAGTCGAGTACAGCACAACGTGTTCACAGTTAGGCATCAATTTGCGCTTAAAAGCCTTGACGATCAACGTCGGTCATTCTGTGTTCTCCAATATCCGTCGATCTACGATCAAGAGGACATTGCAAACCTGGATGGACTAGTATACAGGGAAAACGGAACGCGCCTTTGTCGTCTTAATGAAACGTCACAATTTAACTCCTCTTGGTATTCTTGATGAGGAAGCGACCTGGTATTCCGACTATGTCGGCTTGACCGATGAGGAACTCAAATGATAAGGATCAGGATTTCATTTAGGTCCAGAGAGACTAATGAAGAATTCGTAGCTCGTAGAAATCGGCCAAAACAAGATAAGGTCTCGTTTACAAGCAATACGGATTGTTTACAAGCAAAACTATAATATACAAAAGATATTAGTAATAGAAAATTGAGATTTAAATTTTACAAAAATAAACAAAAGTTTGCAAAGTATATAAAAAATATATATATATATATATATAAATTGTTTTAAACTAATTCTAAGATATTTTTAAAAATATGTTTCTGTCTACATCGAATTTTTTAATATTTGAATAACTCGATTGTCGAAGGTACACACACATACATGTAAGTATACGATGTACCGAGCTGAAAGATTGAGAACATTGCCGGTTAAGTGAATTCCTAACTGCAACAAGCAAGTCTGATTAATATTTCAGACCACGCTCGTGCTTAAGGACGTTTTTCATGACTAATTAATTTGTCGTTACCCACGGGAAAGGTAAGGATAAAATTCGAAACAGATGAGAAAACTTTACAAAGCAAGGCTTAACTTTTC
The DNA here is from genome assembly GCF_000143395.1 of Atta cephalotes. NCBI lineage: Eukaryota > Metazoa > Arthropoda > Insecta > Hymenoptera > Formicidae > Atta > Atta cephalotes. The sequence continues at coordinate 3,083,311 of NW_012130098.1, read as the reverse complement.
CTTTGCTTTCACCCAGAGCAAGCTAACTTTAAGCCTGAGTGCAGGCCTGTAGGTCAACATGTTCTAATGTAAATCCAGAATTTCCATCTGCTTTTAGTATCAGACTGGAGCTAATCCAGATTTTAGAAACTACCGCCTCGTATAGCACTCAGGAACCATTTTGACAGCTTTTGGAGGCAATAGAAATTTAAAGCAGAGTGATTTTAATTCGACTGTTTGCGATTTCGATTTTCTAACCTATGCATAGCACGAGTACCTACACGAGTATGTAGCAATAATGTATCAACATGGAGATAACTATTATCAATTTTCATTATGTTTCGCTTAAAAGATAAAAATTGGATGTAGAATGAGATATAAATGAAATATGAATGGTGCAGAGTAATGGGGTTAACACAATTTAATATAATGATATAACAGTACCGATACATACTCGTACGCGTACACAGACTCGAGCGTATATTTGTGGAAATTACGAGAAATTTGTATTCACGAGATATTACAATCAAATGCAATAACCTGAACCAAACGTGTTATCATGTGTCATCGTCCATTAATTTGCCCGTGTTAGGCGAATTCTATAACACTTTGCTGGCAAAATAACATTTCTAAACATAGGTATATCTCTCGCGAGAAATGTTGATTTAATTCATTTATATGTAAGTAACTAATAAAATAATAAAATATAAGAAGTAAATATAGAAATGAATACAATTTAATTGTATTCTCAAATACAATTTAATTAAAGTAGAAATAAAACATCTTTTTTATATAAAATATAATAATAACTTTAGATTTATAATTAAAAAATTCAAATCGAATTGTTACAATTTTATATTTTATATTTTGAAAAGCTTCTCTTTTTATCAAACTATATATATATTCATAGTCCGTTCTTATTTTAAGATCGTCTTAAGATATTAATATAGCTCTCTCTGATTGGTTCATAAATCTTAAGACTGTATCTAAGATAGTCCTAAATATAATATCCAACTGTGAATAATTATGTCCTATAATTATTTGTATTATATTAATATTTCTTTAAAAATCATGTTTTTCTTTTAGCGTATTTTACATCGAAATCGCTTAAAATAGAGAAATACTCAACATTTTAGAGAAAATAACTTTCAAGATAAAACGCGATTCTCTTACGAATCCGTTGCATTGCTTATTTCAAGAGATGAGACTAGATATTCCGTCACTCAAAGCTGACGCTAATAAGCCACCTGCGCATCCGGTCCGAGCTTAGCTTGCGTTTCTACAACAGACCAAGATCCCTTAAGAGAGCGTAGAGCTATTACCACTCGGACACCGTCCGAGAAACGATACGTCGTCAGCCAAGAGATACAAGTCAACCGGGATTAAATAGGGGTGTCGCCTGGTAAATGGAACGCGGCGGGACGCAGCGATTTCATGTCACCTACCTATCTACCAACACTAAGCGTGGAAAGAGGGTACATGTTACATGTTGCTAGAACTTTCGTCTCGACGAGTGAAATCGATCGCGACGAGCGAAAAAATTGGTCTGTCGACGTGGCGATGACGATGATGTCAGCGAGTAGCGGGAGAGATAAGTCGAAGGAAAGAGAGAAAAGACTCACGTGGAGGCGACTCTAGCAAGCCCGCCGGCATTTTCTTCCGAGCCTCACTTCTTCGTGTTCTCATTCACTTTATCCTTTTTCCGTCCTATCGAGATTCCTACCGACTTTCCCCGAAGATTAATAACGCCAAGGTGTACCTCGCATAAAACTCTCTTTAATCTGAACCAACGCGAACGCGTATATTACACCTGCTGATACGAATCATCTACGGA
>NW_012130098.1:3074250-3079414 GCF_000143395.1 Atta cephalotes | reverse complement strand
CGCGCGCGCGCGCACACACACACACACACACACACACACACACACACACACTCTCTCTCTCTCTCTCTCTCTCTCTCTCTCTCTCTCGATTATTCCTTATTAAAAATAGCAGCAATAATTTCCGAATTATATAAGTAAGATACATAACTTTTAACTAGTCTGTGAAAAATTATAGCTGAAATAAAATTGACCGCGTATCTGCGAGTAGCGAGCACTCTGACCTGTTGATAACTCGATTATGACGCTCACGCGACTTTCTTCCACAGAGAATAAAAGAATAAAGCCGCGGAAGTCAGAAGTGAATCGGTCACATGGAATTTAGTTCAGCAGATTAAAGAGCGTAAAAGCACTGCGATGTGTAATTGTGTACGAGTCTTGAACTTACGCGAGAAGATTGTTAATTACAGAGCAGATGATTTCTCACACACTTCCTTGTACGATAAAATTGCGTCATATTTCTTCCCCCGAAGTCTGCTGTCTTGTTTATTATTTTGTTTTCCTAAATTCTGTACGAACTTCTATTCTATGGTCAACCAGCTAGACATTTCGAGTTTATAAGAAATTCTGAAGTTGTTAAAAGCTAACATTAAATTTAAACTGAAAGTGATTTCTTCAGTCTCGAAACTATGCAACAACACATCTTTGACCTTTACATTCGATTATACTATATAATTCACAAACGCATTTTTTATAACGGGAATTTAATTAATTTCTTAGCTTTGTATGAAATAAATCATAATACAATTTTATTATAATTCTGCTCGTCAGTTGCTGACGTTTAATTTTCTGGCTCCTTGCATAGAAGAATTAGCTTCAGGTGAACAATCTAATTTTACCTCGACCGCAGCGACAATTATCTGACTGGACACTTTGGTTAGCCATTCGCGTCGATTATGAATATACATGAGGCCTTTATCGATTACGTTTACCGCAATTTTGTATGAAGTGCGCCTTTGACCGAAGAGCATATAAAATTAGTCGAATTGCCTTCCCACGTACGATAAGGGATGGGTTACCTGTTTGACTTCTAAAAGCCAACTTTCAATGTTTAAACGAGTCACGATCGGCATTTTGTGGAAATATATAATCGAACTAAATGTCGAATATAAGAGACGTATAACTGACTAATCGATATTATCCTAATTCTGATGAAAATCATTAAAGCGATAGTTATTAGTAAATAATACAACATGTAGCGAGTTGAAAACAGGCTTTTAAATATGATGTATACTGTTAAATTCATAATGTTCAATTGTACTCAATTTAAGTTATTTTTAATCATCTCTATAAATCGCTATTACTCCATTTCTACACAACATATCGTTAATTTAATTAAAACAATGGGGTTAAACAAATTAATTCAATAAAACGTATTAAATTTGATTCAAATTTGATTTATTATTTACTGACAATAAGTGCACATTAATACGGATATTGCTTACTTTGAAACTAATCACAGAAATGGATTATATTTTAACGCACACTGTTAAATCTATAGTGATTAACTTATGAGTCGGCACTGCTCCTATCCAATCATATCGTTATTTTCTAAAACAATGCTTATATTTGGCATTATATAGTATCAATTTAACATTATATAATGTCAAATTTAATTATCATTTTTAATAAAAAATAACGATATATTTAGTAGGAACAGTGGCGACTCACATTAAGTTAAATTTGACACTATGGATTTAACAATGCTTAGAAATTAAAAATAACAAAATGTTGAATTTAAGAAATTAGGTTATACTGCTCCTTTGAGATATCTAATTTATTAAGAACAATCATAAATAAGCAAATAACTACACTGTTAGATTTCAAAAGAGCAATGATAACCCTATTTCTTGAAATAAAAAATAAGTATCATTTTGATATTTTTAACTTCAATCCATGTCAAAATATAAATTAATCCATTTCTGTGGTTAGTTTCAAAACAGTGCCATATTGATATATGCACTATTAATAAATAATAAACTAAATTAAATTAATTGAATACATTTTCTTGAATTAAATTGTTTAACTCCATTATTTTAATAATGTTAAATTAATGATATTGAATAGAAGCGCAGTGGCGATTCATACTAATAATTAAAAATAAATATAATTCAAATTAGATAGTATAATTGGATAATAATTGAATAGTGCAAATAGAATATTTTATTTTCTTTTAAAAGTTGATTATTCTTCAAGAATAAAAATATTATTATATAAAAATATTATATTAAAAATATTATTTATTCTATAAAAAACCTACATATATTAATGAATTTCTTTTTAACATTATTCATGTAATAAATAATTTAACTTATTATAGCAAATAATTGCTACATTCTATCCGTATAATCTATTTACTGGCGCAAATACTGGCGAATACTGAATTTCGAGAGATTCTACTACGATTCTGTAATACGTGAATGATCAAAGTTTCTTGTGCCATCAAGGTGGAAGGCAATGGTGCGGAGGAAAAATTGTGAACCCGGAAGGTTAGATTTGCGAAGTATTCCTATCGGGGGAGGGGGGGGGGAGTCGAGTTCTTCTTCGGTGAAGTCATTGTTGAAAACTATTTCCACTTTCTTGCCTTTGTATAATCGTTATCAGAATCGGAGCAGTTAGGGGCGACGATGTTCTTGCTAACAATATTTGAAAAAAAAAAGAAAGAGAATATCATCATATAGATATTTCCAATATTGCGTAAACGATTAAAAAATCGTGATTCTTTTTTGTATTATTATATAAGCTCTAACAACTCCATTAATGTGACTGCGGTCATAATCTTGTACAGTATAATGGATATCGATCATATCCTAATGCCTATAGTAACAATCGTAATCTCTTGTAACGATTAATATTCGCATGAAAGCTATAAGTTAAGTCATATAAGAATATTAGGATAAAAATTCTATAATTGATCTCCACGGATAAGAAAATAGCGATTGTTCCAGTTTGTTAAGACAGTAATAGTTTTCCTTAGAAGCGAAAATTTTTTAAATTTCAAATTTAAAAAATTTACAATTGTATAATGACAATAAGAAAACTAAGAATAAAATTTAAGCTATATAATAAATTAAAAATATGTTTCGTAAGAAATTAAGTTAACAATATTCCGAATTTCAACTTTGGGTTATTCTTAGCGAAAGCCTAAATAATATAAATGACCTAATATAAGATTGAAAAGTTTGGAATATTGTTAGTTTAATTTTTCATTTTCGGATATATTTTTAATTTACTAGCACAAACTTGCTGCTTAAGTCTCACACACATTGCCATTAATTATACGATTCTAAATTTTTAATTTGTTATCCTTTATATATATATTTTATATATATATATATAATCCTTTATATATATATATATTTGTTATCCTTACTAATTTTTAAATTAAAAAAAAAATACAAGATCAACTACGCTTTAGATCTTTTGATTGTAGAAAAGCTTCCATTACACTATTTTAATGCGCCGAGAAGCCATTAAGATAAATGTAAAATCGTCACAAAAAAAGGAAAAAAATTGAGCTATATTGTAATATGAAAATTATTTAAAAAATTCAGACTTTCGTCGAAGATTTACGACGATCAATAATGAAACTTCGTCAAGCTGAGAATCGTATGACGCACAAAGAAAAACTCGACATGTCATGGCGAAACTATTATATCAATCAGCTCCAAAACTCTGGTTCTGTTCTTTCTTCTTTCTTTTTTAATCGACCGACGACGAAGCGTCGTGTTCGCTCGTTGAATTCGTGCTTGCCGGAAGAAACGTCTCAATTTTTCGCTCTCCTGACATGCAACAATACGAGAAGTACTTTCTCTCTAAATTGAGTCGTCTAATGTGACAGCGATCTACCTTGACGTAATTGTGAAATATTGGCAAATGGAAATTTAAGAAAGAGGTTTCCATCACCAATTATATCCGACATCTAATTATAAACTAATTATAAAATTACTTACAATTGTGCTGCGGATTAAAAAGTTTTAAAGAATTAGGAAGTCAATTTTTAGGAAGAGATAAGCACACAGGCTATTTCTTATAATTTTTGATAAAACGACATAGATAAATAATCTTTGAAAAGAGCAACTCACAGCATAAGTTGCGCTCGTGTGCTTTATGGTACCGGTAACGAACGGCAATAAAAAGGGTCATTAAGATTGTTCATTCATGTGTAATTAAAAATTACAATTTTTTCGCGCTTCCTTTTTCGCGGGGCGCGTGAGAAACAGTACTTTACGATATTTACTCTCGTGTTTGCGGGAACGAAACGTTAATAATATAGCCACCTGCGATGATGTCCGATGCCCATTTTATGTTTCACGCAACTCATGGCGATTAGCACTCGTGCTCCTATTTAGTTCCTTCCATTTTACGTTGTTTATTGTTACTCTCGTCACGGACGTTTATACCGAGTCGAACCTGTGCGGAATATACGCACATATCGTCTTGTCTACAATGTGTGCACAAGGGGACACGCATATCGTTCGCACGCGATTTATCAATAATACCGGATTTTGCTAGCAATATACGGTATCAACCGTTCATTATACAATCATGCTCACTAGATTTAATGTAGCATTCCAATATCTCAGAACATTAAAAAACATTGCTGAAACATTATAATGTCAAATGTTGGATGTTGTGTAAACATTTTGTTGAATCTATGTTAATTTTTCTATATTGATTATTATTATTGTTGCAACGTTAAAATTAAAGTTGTTCATTTAAAAGTAGTACGCGGTATTGCCACCAGATGGACGCAACAAAGTTCTATTTCTCATTTTTAAAAAAATCATACAGGATGAAATAAAAAGTGCAGCTTTAAATTCTTTTTCATTCTAATAAAATTCCTTGAATACTCCAAGATGAAAATAAATGCAAAATATTTGAGAGTACAGTTTGTTTAGTTTTGTGTAAAAATTCAGGGACCTAATGTTCTATTCTATATATCTATTTCTTGAAATAATGTGATACTAAACCAATCTTCCTGAATGTTGAATTACAATGTCTGTTGAATCTATATTTCGCAATGTAGATGTAATATTCGCAATGTTGCAATTTAATGTTTTTAAAATATTGATTCAACAGACTTTGTGTCCTGTATATCTAGGTATACGCATATGTGTATATATATATATATATATATATATATATATATATATATATATATATA
>NW_012130098.1:3065257-3070907 GCF_000143395.1 Atta cephalotes | reverse complement strand
GAGAGAGAGAGAGAGAGGGGGGGGGGAGGAAGATATTATCGAAAGCAAAATATTGTTGCGGCAGCGAATGCATCGTGTGGCGCCCGCGGGAGATTATGCCTGTGGAATATCAACGAAAACGCGCGCTGCCGATCAATTGATTCGCGAAATTTATGGTACTGATGACGGGCGCGAGAACGTGACCCTGTTTCGACTGCGAATCATCCCTCCTTTGGCGCCGTGATGACGGGCGTCAAGAGATATCCGAAGAGAATCTCAGAATAGATTCATTCAGTACCCAGAATTTTCAGAGAGAGAACGAAGTAAATATTTATATCATCACACAATGCTCAATAAAATATTTACATTAAAGTCAGCCTTCGAGGATCTCTAAGTATTTTCTTACGAATAACGCGCGAGCAACGAATTAGACAATGAAATATTTAGATTCTCATCGTAAAAATAATTTAATTGTAATAATTTAATTGTTTTAAAATTTAGGGGGAAGGCAAATGCTTCTCTCTTCTCCGACACTTCTCCATGTCCATAGATAGATTTATCTCACCGACGATGTATTAAAGACATCCTTACGGGAGTTCGCGTCCCTGTTAATATTTAAGTGATTAAAAATAAGAAATTGATAATATATAGTACACTAATTTTATGATTTATTAATTTTGTAAAAGTATATGTGCAATTAAAATGGTATATATTATATAATATTCAATTTTTATTTAAAATTAATTTTAATTTTATCATCCAAATTTGATTAGCAATATATAACAGATATAATAACTGTAAAGAAAAAAATTGTAATTTTACAACAATATAAGATATAAGATATTATAGCATTACAAGTATGTGTATTAATTTATGAAGTTTTTGTACAATAAAAAGATTATGAATTTAATGTATTAGCCAAATATTTAATTAATTGTTATATACTAATCATAAATTTATATCAATTTTATATTGATAATGTCAGAGTTCTTCAATTATCTTCGGTAACTCCGGGCCCTCAGGACTTTGTTCAGAATTGATGGACTTTAATATCTTGTTGGTGTTTATATTAAATACGCTGAGTCTGCGCGAAGGCGTGACTTTAAGAAATCCCCTGATTTTGGATGAGAAGAAATGAAATATACAAAGATTAATTATCACGGCACATTTTGCTAAATATTAATTTTCATTATAACTCGTAAGTTCTCCCTATAAGCACGATGGTGAAGAAAATATCGTTCTTCATTTTGTTAAAATAAGGATGGTAACTAGCATCAGTTTTCTCTAAAAGTGTGAGAAAGATGAAGAAGCGTATCGCCGTAAATCCACGTGGGCGTCATCGGAAAAATGGAGTCGGACGGGGAGGCTCGTAATAAAGCTCGCTTAATTAGCATGCGAAAAGATGTAGCCGCGCTACGCGATAAGGTCGGACGTTTTATTTTGCGATCTTGAACGCTATGGCGGATATAAGCGCAAATGCGCTCGGCTTAATGAAACTCGGGATGGAGCATTAAGCGCTAAAACGCGATAGCGCTTAATGCTCCATCGTAGTGAATGATGTTTTCGATAAAGTGTTTCTTACGTCGCGCCGTCTCTGCGATTATCATTTTTAGCGACGATAATAACGATTGTGTAACCACGAAAGAAAGAAAAGAGCATGAAGGTTCGCTTATTTAAGCTTTACTGAATACTATTTAATATTACACGAAAGGAACAATTTTGCTAAAGCATTAAAAAATTTAATTATATATAGATTTGAGAGAACATAATTATTTCAACAACTATTAAAATAATTATGTATTACTCAAGTAGGTTTATTAAAATACAACATTTTTCACAACATTGCTCATCATGCTTGAGTTTCCTACATAATTATTTTGATGGTTCAACAAAATTCTTTTTTTTTATATATATAGCTAAATTTTTTAATATTTCAGCAAATTCTCTCCATATAAAAGTACCAAATGTTATTGATCAATTTTAGTTTTTAAATTAATTCTACTTTTTGTATAAAAAGTAAAGTACTGAAATTATCTAACTCTTTTCATCAATTAATTACCTGTAACCTGATTTCCTGAAATATTTAATTTTTCATTAGTTCGTCTATTTTTATAGCAATTCAATTGTTTGGCTGAACCTTTTAGTGAATAAAAAACATTGGTATCTTGAAAACAAGACATTTAGTTGAGTATTTTACGACAAAATTCCAAAGTTATCGCTTGGATAATTAACAAGGTGTCTACACATCGGACTAAAATCTTTCGAATGTTGTGAGCTTGACAATATCTCATATGTCAAAATCATTGTTCATGTCAGGCATTGGAGATTATTTCTCTTCTTTTTATTTTTACTTAAAAATTTTTACTTAAAAGTGAAAATAAAAGGAATTAATAACCTTCAACCTTGACTTTGATATATGTTGGCAAGGTCATAATCCTGAATAACATTCAAAAGATTTTAGTCGATCAGGCCGATGATGTCATCTTGGATAATGTTAATACTGATACTTAAATTAACGTTTTCAACTCAACTCGGAAAATATTTAATCAAAAGAAGTTTTATTGTATTTAAAAAAAAATCTTGATGTTAGCTACAAAAATATTGAATAAAAATTTTGCAATTTCCATTAAAAATTTTTAAGTCGACTTGAGAGCATGTTTTGTACCAAACATGTTTTTCAAATGTCTTGTTTTCAAGATATTTTAGCAGTCCGGGACTTTTTAATCTTCTTGTATATTTAATGTAACATTATAAACATTTTTAAAAAACATTAAAACGTATATCAAATACATATACCTAACATATGAAACACAATTACGTTTTAACAATCATTCAGTTTCCAAAAGCGTATTGTTGGTAGCTACGATAAAAGTTGAATATAAATGTATATAGGTATTCACAACGAGCGTTCAAAACCGCTTTTTGAATTTATAATAGAGTTGAGCAAAACACATTTCCTATCCAGATTAAACACATCAGGATTAAACTAACTGTTCGCTGTGTTTGAACGAATATGTAGCGGTATGCTTGTTCAAAAGTTCTTCCGATTCAAAGAGGATTAAAGTAAAAGCGTCGATTTGATGTCAAAGGGTCGATTTCACTCGATTAAATCCTCTCGCTGGAAATACCCCAAATATGCGCTCGCGAACTGCGCGAGCAGTGAAGGAGTATAAATTATTCATACTTTAATCGGTCGACCGCATAAAGAGCGATAACGTGCGTCCAACGACGCGGGACCGGCTTCTCATCGCTGGGTTTTCTGAATATTTTCGCTGTGCAGACAATGAAATCGCCGGACAAAGGCACCGCTTTCTAATACCGCAGCTTTTTCGATTCGACCTGTAGGAAAGGAAGGTCGTTTTCTTCCTTGTCAAGCCAGCGAAGGATATTGTTCGCGACATACTAGAACTTGCGAAGATCTCACTGCGGTTAAAAGATTGACTCTATGGGCGATCAGAATCGTGACGTAATATATTGTATCTATAGATATATGGCAGAATATGTATACATATAAGCAACAATATACACGGAATGAAAAAAAGATCATGAAATAAAACAACGATAAAAATATAAAATTTTGACATATACTCAGTTTGAGTACAATTGCATAATTACACGGAAGAACGATTTTTTTTGAAATATCTAAAAATTTAACTATATAAATACAGATTTGAAAATAATTTTGTTGAGCCATCAAAATAATTGCGTAGAAATGTCGAGCAAAATTTTATAGTATCGTCCATTATGCTTGACATTTCCATGTATATTTGAACATGGTATAAGACGTCTTCTTTCTATTTGTAAAGTCATGAAATCTTTTCTTTGGCAAAAAAATCAAGTTCTAAGTTATGGTCATAACGATTGTTCGCCGATCGGGATGATTTTCTTTCAGATCCTTCTGGGAAGATTTAACGATACCCTGGTGGTCTTTAACTCTGGTCGTGCCTGGAAAAGTTGATGTAATTTATGGCCCTTACTTGCAGGTTTGGTAATATTTTGCTGTTTCTTGCGTCTAGGAAAACTATATTATTAAGAATTTAACGGATTAACATAAGAATGTAACATATAGGTAACATGACGTATAATACATAACAGAGCGTGTTTCTAAGGCAAATTTTTATTCTATTTCTCTTTCTCTCGCCTTTTCAAGCTCGATAAATTGAAGTCCCGCTATTATTCTGGGATTCTTCTAAACTTTTTTCCCTCTCCGCACGGACGACGTCGCAATTCGCTTTTGTCCTTCCTCGCTCTTTCCATCTTGCAAAGTACCACGCGATGCCCGGCGGCGCCTTCGCTTTGTACGCAGTTAGAATTCGCGCGAGACTTCGTCGCGGAATGTCGTTATGAGGATGCAAATTTTATTTCCGTCGAGAAAGCGACCCAGACTCACAATAATGTTACTCTCGCTCCGGTATAGGATCGATATCTAAAATCGTAGCGACGTGTAATCAATAATAGTGCTATCTCGCTGCCTGCTCCAACTTGTCTCAAACTTTATTCGATTTCGCTTATGAGACTTGTACAATACAAATTTGCACAAATGACACAAATTTCCTCTATACTTGGAAGATAAATATAGAAAAAAAAACGACTTCACAATAACATTAAAAATTTTAGTAAGTATATTGAGCTAAAAATTATTTTGTTGAAACATCAACGTAATTAAATAGGAAATAAACATGATAAGCAATGCTGTAAAAAGTTTTGAGATATTAGCAGTCAGTTGAGCATTTTATATAATTATTTTGATCCAACAAAATTAGATCAGATTTTCAGATCTATATCTAGCTAAATTTTTAACTATTTCAGCATACAATTGCACACACAACTGCCTTTTCCGTATATTCTTTTCATTATTGAATTATATCTTTTTTTTGAACAAATACAAAAGGGGAAATTAAAATTTATAAATCTCAAAAACTGTTACCCTAAAAAGTGAATGTTTAAAAAGAGAAACCACGTTTTTGTATATTTTAATCTTCTATTATAATCAAGTTCATTTAGAGAACAATGAAAATTGAGCAAGAACATAATGCATTTATTGAAATTTGAATAAAATTGAGTACACCTTGTTCGTATTCACAATTTTCAAGGTGTTCTCCAAACAAATTTTTCAATAGTTTCATTATATCGAGCAGGTCAAAATCTATTTAAGTAGAACAGTCATTATGACATCAAAATATATCAAAATGACTTCAAAATGATGATGAAAGTCACTTTTTAATCATTTAATTCATTTTAATATATATTAATATAATTTTGACGTTATCGTAATTTATTGTTCTGGATATAAAACATTATTCCTTTTATATCTTTTGCATAAAAATCGAACCTTTTAAAATCTTTCTTTGTTGTTAAAAAGCATAATTGCTTAATTTATCCAATTTAATTTAATTTAATTTAAAATATTCACAGTATACACACAAAATGATGAAAATATAAAAGAAAGAAAGAGTCAGAAAGAGAATGAAGATTATCGCCTGTCTAGAAAATTTGTCTCACGACGCCATTAGAACTTCCACTAACCGCAATTTTTCGTTAATTCTTTTATTTTATCGGATTTGTAGTAATGTTCCATTGCTCCACCGCCTTTCTTCAAGCTCTCTATCTCTCTCTCTCTCTCTGTCTCTCTCTCTCTCTCTCTCTCTCTCTCTCTCTCTCTCTCTCTCTA
>NW_012130098.1:3056281-3058757 GCF_000143395.1 Atta cephalotes | reverse complement strand
CTATATATATATATATATATATATATATATCTATGTCCTTCCCTCTTTACGCACATTTTGTATAACACAAAAGAGTAAATATAGATACGTATTTTCCCTGATTGAGAGCTAATTAAAAACGGAAATTAGATTTACATATTGAACATTACGGCAGCACAATATCAATTACATATTAAATATTTCTACAAATAGCGACATTTCATTACAAAACTGATTGCGGTTGTACGAGATTCGAAATATCACCGGCCTATTCATTATTGCGCAATTTCCTCGACAGCTACTGTGTTTTCCTACAAAAAAAAACAGGGATTTCGATGACAAGCGGCCGTGGTCGATCCTGACCACGATTGATCGATTTCCAAACCGGGAGTTCTTCTCGAAGAAACTAGGTGGGAAGGACGATAACTCAGAGATGGATAACGAACATCTATTTTGACAGGAGATGAGCGTTGATATAAGAGTAGACCACAGAGCAGGAGCTGTGCAGTAGGTACCCCCCCCCCTCCCGTAAACGGAGGAAAAGGGGAAGGAGGTTGGCGGCGGCTCGAGGCCCGAGGCATACATTATGCTAAGCCGGCCATTAGTGGTTGAAATATGTTTCGCGTGCCCCAGTCAGTTACCGGACGAGCAGTAGGAAGGCATCTACCGGCGTAGCGTTCTCCGACTGTTGCGGCGTCCCGAACAAACGGCGCGCGCCACCTCCAAGGCGTTGCATTACGCGGCTACACGCGCTTCCCAGTTATTTGCAACTCTAACGACCGCTAATTGGCTCGTCGGTTCTCTGCCTCGCGGCTCCGTTCCACGTGGTCTTAAGACAAACCAGTAACTGATACGCTGCGTTAACCGCTTTCGTTATTCATCCTCGTGCGAATGCGGACAGAAATGAGTACATTCCATCGTGATTTTCAAAAACTTTAGCATCAAGTTTCTACATTCATAATAGAAAGAAAGATATGGTAGCAATTATAAAAGTAACTGCTATACAAGTTTTATATTGCTCCCTTACTTTAGGAATGACACATCTTAAAAAAAAAAAAAAAAAAAAAAGTAGATTTTCGAGTTATCATCATGAATGAGTTGCTAAAGATTACTTTAATTAACAAAAGTAAATTAACTTAACTTCACAATCTGTCTGCCAATTAGCATTTGTTCTTGTAAATAAAAAAATTTTCAAAGAGCTCATAATATCTTCTACAAAAGTGACGCGTACATTTTGAGTAATGTTGTTTTTATAAATAAAAAGAAATCTTCTACAGAGAATATTTAAAGTTAAGACAGTTTTGATAATTAAAATTTAAAGAAGAATTTTTTTTATTTTGAATTCAATAATTTTATTTAATCGAAATAAATATAAACTAATGGTAATATTTCGAGTTATTTTTGTTAGTCACTTTTGATGAATTATTCTGGACTTGTTAAAATTTTGTTCAGAGAAAAAATTGTCCAGAATATGAAAAAAACAATCCAGAATAATTCATTGAAAGTGATTAACAAAAATAATTCGAAATATCACCATCAGTTTATATTTACCTTGCTCAATTAAAATGACCAAATTCAAAATAAAATAATTTCTACTTAAATAAGAGATATGTTTGACTTAAATACATTCTTTACTGAAAAAAATAAATGAGAATTAAATTAATTTAATTAAAAGAATACAATTTTTGTCTTAAAATGGAAAATTAAAATTGTCACAACTCAAAAAGAATAGTTTTAAAATATCGTGAAATGAAAATGACAAAAAAAATGACGTTCATGCACTTTTATATTTATTCTTTTTAGCGATATTTGATGAATCAATAATTTTCCATTAAGTCGGAAAAAATTTTCGTTTTCTCTTTTTAAAAGTTTATTTTTTGGAGTTGTGTTTCATTACTTTTAAAATAATGAAGTATTTAGAATTAATGCACACATACACGCACGCATATATATAAATAAATAAACTATTTTATTGTTATTGCAAGTACAAAATAGTTTTTCAATTACACGTATACATTAATTCTATATGTATGTAAAACTGTAGTTGTAACTTTTATATAATCTGCTATCATTATGTTTGTTTTTAAATATGAAGTGATACATGAAATGACATTAAAAATATTATAATTATATCGATTTTTAAATATCAATAATATTATAAACGTAATGAACATAGGATAAATATCTCAGAGAGATAGATAACATAATTGCGAAGAAAAATGAAAAAGAAGATTAATGACAATATTCACATCTTTGTTATTGCATTTCCTGCGGCATCGCAGTGCACGCAGTTTTTATTGACTTGTAGTTTGCCCTGGTCAATTCAATTTTTCACTCACGGATCTTAATGAAAATATTCCCATTTACCATTGTCCGACTATTCATTTGCATGCTATCGAACTAAACAAAATACACAACCTGTTAGTTAAACGTCCAACAACCATTGCTCGTTAGTCTGCCCTTGTTTACTTACTTTTATTTGCACAAATGCAACCTA
>NW_012130098.1:3052359-3056261 GCF_000143395.1 Atta cephalotes | reverse complement strand
GAGAAGAAGAGAGAGAGAGAGAGAGAGAGAGAGAGAGAGAGAGAGTGTATGTATGTGTATTAGTGTGTGTAAAGGGTTGCTAGCGGAAAGTAACGGTGCGGTAGAGAACTAAGCTCGAAAATCGCCCCTGAGGCGGCGACGATGGCGAAGGGATAGAGATGGTTGGGAGTGAGTTGGATTATTTTAAAACGAGATCGAGATAACTTCGGAAGAGCTAAACGTAGCAATTGAACCTGAGGCAGAACTAAGGAAATGGAAGAGAGAACAAAATAAAATAATAAGGAGCAAATGCGAAGGCGAAGAAAGAGAAAGATAGCGACAAAGAGATAGAGGACGAAAAACCGAGAACATTGATTCGAAAACGAGGAAACAACTCGAAGAGTTAAGAGACACTCGTAGGGATAGAAGGGATATATAATAGGAGGAAAGTAAACATATGAGGTGAGAGATGCAAAATGCGGGAAGGAAAAATATGAGGGTGACGTACGCTTACAGAGATGAAGATAGAGCAGGGGAATTGGGCAGAGGGTTAGAGGGTTAGAGGGGACGAAGATTTGGAGAACGCACACTGTTAACTCGAGATTGGAAAGTTACCCGATCGTGTGATTGCGTTTAGACGGCTAAGTTCGAAGGGAAGGAAGCCAAGGGCGAAGTGATCTCGTTTCGGCGAGTTTCTTCATCGTCGATTTATTCTATTTGACGTGTGATCGTTCTTGCGAAAATAATAAACCAATGTGTATCGATTGGACGTCGACGGTTGAAAAGACAATAAGCATGAGGAATTCAGTAATGAGGTTTTATTATTGTATATTTACATCGATAAAACGTAATAAGATCCTATGGGAATAACGTTGAAATATTTCAATACGATGAACTATTGGAAACGAGAGGATAAAGTTAAATTTAAAAAAAATGTCCCAGATTTGTTCAGTTACCGCTTTATGAGAGTGCCAATCATATTTATTATTTATTTTTAAAGAAGAATATACGATTGAACTATATCTCGGGACTACATTTTGTATGATCTTTACAATGTTATTTATTTTCTGGTATCGAGATTATCGACATTAATCCAGCTTGAATACTTCACAAATCTTACCTACATGCATCGTAATCTTTTATTTAAATGTAATGTACATCTTGTACATTCAATGTACGTTTACGCGGGAAATCGATTCAAGTATACGCCATGAAACAACAGTTGAAAAACCAGCTTTTAATGGAATTTTCAGAATTTAGAGAAGCTTCTCTGTTTAAGAAGGAACGATGTAATGAACGGTGTAATGAAAAGCAACTAAGGCTTTTATCAAGAGACAGAACACAAAGACTAAGCACCCTTAACGCACCCACGGACGGACATGCGGCACGGTTCCTTTACGAGGATGTCGGGAGCGAGGCGGATGTCGCTGAAATTAAACAAGTGGTAAAGCGTTCTGCGCTTTGTGCACGATACGCACAGTTGCTCACTGTAAATATAAACGTGATACTAAATTCCTAGATACTAAATTCTCAAAACTCAAAATCCTCAATTATTCAGATTTTTAATATATATTTAGATCTTTACTGTTTCCGTACATAATTATATACGTTACCTGTAATTTCGAAAAAAAATCATCTCGCTTTTATTAATCATACTTTTCACATTAGTCACGTTATTTCATTTTATATTATTATATACATTTTATACAGTTATACTATTATATATCAGTATTTCCTCAGCAAAAATTTGGAATTGTCCAAGTTATTAAGTCGGATTCTAAATTAGATCAAAAAATGTATCACTAGAATGAATATTGGAAATTTAAATAAGGTCTATTAATGAATCTTGTTCTTGTCCCGCCATGCATTCTCAACTGTACTCGTATTATGTATTATTTCCTTTAGAATTTTCAAATTACACATTATGCAAAACTGCTCAATACATTCGGTGTAGTACACGCATCATCGAAACTCACAATGATGCGCCTCACAGATCCCGTACAATGCCACAGAAACAATAGCCGGGAAGTTTGTTTCTGAATGACGGCGAGCACAAACTGCCGCGCCGCACCGGCCGATGCTCAGGGGAGGAATATGATTTTATAATATAGAGGGAGAGAATACTGGTCGTTATATTGGAATGAAAGATGGGAATGCTTCCGGAATGAACTCCGTTCTCGTTCCCGTTCGCGTGTGGGGGATATTCGCGAAACGACCGGGCGCGGGCGGAGTAGTGAGTACATCGGTCGAATAGGGCACTCCGGTATTTCCCTCCTGCGGTCGGCGAGATCCGTTTAAATCCCGTCGGCACCGCCGTACGGCTAGTCCACTGGCTTCTCGACAAATTACTCGGCCCCGATAGCGCAGCAATTCCCAGGATTCCGGCTCTTCGGCTCTCCGGCTCTCCGGCTCTCCGGCTTGGTGGTCCATAGCCCTGGTGGACCATGGCTCGTGCCGGCTCGTACATGCTCGATCCGATCGGCTGAGCAAGGTCTAATAGATGCCGCGCCTATATCTTTCAACCAACTATCGCCAGCTTGCAGGCGTTGTACCGTCTAATAATCTGTTTGCAACTATCCAACAATGGTTTTACCAAGAGTTATCGATAAAATCATAAACTTAATTGCCTCGGCGAGTACAGATTTTTAAGCATTTTATATTATTATACAAAAAAACTTGATAGTCTTTAAAAATAAATACTACTAAACTTTGTTTAGTAAAATTAAATGTACATCGGTTCATATGTTACTGAATTTTTGCATAAACAACTGTTAAAATTTTCTCAACAGTTTTGAGCAATTATTTAATCGAAAATATAAATAATTCCATTGTACTAAGTTTCTTTTAAGCTTAATAAAACTTAAACTGTGTTAAATATCCGAGAGTCATTAGAGAGAAGCAATTATAAGCAATAATTTGCTTCGACGGGTATGCCAGGCTTCCAGCGTTTGATCAAAAAATTTAGTAGTCTTCGGAATTAAATATATTTTAATAAACACGTTATCCCAAATCTTTGCATAAATAGCTATTAATATTTTCTCAACAGTTTCCAGCTGTTGTTTAACAGAATATATAAATAATCATACTAAATTTCTTTCAAGCTTAATCAAGCTTAATCATACTGAATTTCGTTTGTGGTTAATTTAGTTTCATGTCTGACAATGAGAAAAAGATCTTAATCCAACAAGTCCTAATAATTTCATTATCTATGTTCATTAATTAATAATATCTTTCGCTCCCCTTTCGAGGACGGAAGGTACGGAAATATCTTACTGGCGCGATCAATTATGATTTAATCCGACTTCGCGGATGCGTAATAGTGAGACCAGTCGTCGCTCTTATCGTACGCTCGGAAAACATTTTCAGGGGAGAGAGAACTAGTGAGAGAGAGCAGACATTTCCCATTTTGCGGAGACCACAGTACCACACCGCGCGCGCTTGCTCGATCTTATCAAGAAAGATTTCCGGGTTTGAGAGTATTCCTTGCGCTATTTTAAGAATGATCCGCCTCTTTGTTAGAATTTCGTATCCGAGATCCACGCCATTATACCGAAGGCAATATCCGCGCGAAAAATATAAAGGCCGCTAAAAGTCGCGTATTTTCGTTTCTGTATAAAAATAGAAACATCGCTTTATACCTGGGATCTATTTTCCATTTCCTGGCTATTGTGGGACGATAACAATAAACCGCAAGCACGTGGATTTAATAAGCGATAGTATTTTTACGGCGGTTTTCAAATTAGGAAAAAATGTTCCATGTTGAACTTTTAGATATTGTAGCTTTTCTCTGTTAAATTGCGATATTACTTCGCATATTTAGCTAGTTTATTTTAATACATGTATTTCTCTCTCTCTCTCTCTCTTTATCTATCTATCTATCTATCTATCTAGCTCTATATATATATATATATATATATATATAT
>NW_012130098.1:3041010-3044459 GCF_000143395.1 Atta cephalotes | reverse complement strand
ACGTCTCTCTCTCTCTCTCTCTCTCTCTCTCTCTCTCTCTCTCTCTCTCCTCCCTCTGACTGATATTCTACGTTAAAGTAAAGCAATAACTTCTCGAGTACATCCGGAAAACTTTGAGCCTTCTTCCGATCCAATAAATTAGCCGCCACTTATTTCCCCACAATTCCCCGCAATTAATATTCTTCAAGGATGCCTTGAGAACGCGCCGAGCAAATCGACGATCGATCAAATACAATTCCGCCCGCAGTCGATGTAGTTCCCATTTATAGGAAGCAACGGTGAAATATCTGCCCGGCGTAATCCTTCTCCCAGTCAAATAATGTAAAAGATGTACATCCTTCAAAGCACTACCAATAGAAACGAGGGAGAGAAAATAAATGGCGACTCGTGGAGAGAGAGATCGATTCCATTTCGCGCGGGGAAGTGGTGTGTTCCGGGAGAGGACACAAGGAGGGTGGAGGAATGCGCGAGACATGTTTCCCTTATTTCTATTTTCCGCCCTTGTCGACGATTCAACGACGATAAGAGGAACGAGCGGTAAACATCGAGTTCCGTTTAATTGGGCAAACTTTCTCTCCAGTTCGGAAAAACTGCATCCCCTTCTCTTCTCCTACGCCCTTACCCCGTTCTTTCCGCGCCATTTTGGGACCGGGATATCCGAGAGGTTTCCTTGAATAGCAACGAGACATCGCGCTCTGCTCGATTTTAGATTCCGTCCAGGACTCGTCGCATAATTCGTCTCCAATTCCGCCGGGCCCTCGCGAGAGTTTCACCCCGAGCAATCTCTGTCTTCGCTTGCCTTAAATTATCGTACGATAAAGTCTGATATGTAAATCCCTTCTAAATCTAATCCTAAAAAACCGACTTATACGCGACATATGACGCGATGATCGTTTGAAAATTATCTTGAAGAAACTTTTTTCATCCTAAAAACTACATGTATCACGAGTACTAACTCAAAATATAAAAAGTTTATATATTAAATATGGTGTATAAATCTCAAAGATACATTAATTTTAGATACATAAATATTATTATTGTATACAATTATATAAATTTTATTAGTTATATTATTATAATAATATTTTATATTATAACTTAAATAAAAAAGTTATATTTAAATTTCATAACTATTTTAAAAATATATGATCTGAAACGTTATATAGAATAGTTATTATGCTAGAAGTGTTCATTTATCTCGTTAAATTGCATAACTACAATAGTGATTTAAAAGGATTGTGACACATTGGTAATCAATAGGTGTAATCGACGGATGCTGTGTTGTGTGATAATAGCTTGCGAGACGATAATTAGCTGCATACCGCATCAAGTCATAATAGGTTCATAGTATCGAGTGTCCAATAGCAGGTGCGATAATCGTCAAGCAACAATTCTGTTAGCAATAGAGTTACCTTGATAACATTGATCGATGCGTCGCCCCTGTCCGATGTTGATCGAACGTTCGTAATAATTATCCAAGACTGACTAGCGGGACGCATAGGTGACACTTACGTAATGTATGTAGCAGTTACGTTAATATCCGCGCGGTGTAGTGATCTTGTGATCGATCATAACATACTCTCTCACGTGTCGCAAATCCATTCGCGTAATAACTTTGGCGTAGCTCGTGTGACAGTTTTTCACAGTTTTTCCTTACCTCATCTTACGGCATAACAGCAGGCTAATCTATATTTTGTAAAAATGGAAAAAGTGAATTCTAAAGATAAAGTGATAGGAAAAATTTATTTGTACATTTATTTGTACATTGCTACAAAAACTCTTATATTTTGACACATGTCTAACAAGTTTATTACAGGTGGCTGATTATAAGTAAAAAATATGAGAAAAATAAAATTTAACTACGTTATGAATTAGCCCATTGCCGCAGTAAAGTTATCAATTGTTAGCAGAACAAAATAAAAAAGATGTTATTTTCGGGAATTCTTTGAAAAACATACTTGACGAATTTTTAAAGGCTTTTGTAGATTTACTGTAGATATTGCCAGCAAGAAAAGTGACACAAATAAAATTATTTGAGAGAAAAAAAATTGCGTAATTTAAAATTAATTATTTACGGTATTAAACATAAATTAAATAGAGCTAATCATAAATATCATAATCATACTACTTGTTTCAAGTTTCAAATCTGGAATAATGCAGATAATAATTATGCTAGACCCCTTAAAGCTACTCCTATTTTGATCTATGCCATTTTTTCCATTTTCAATTTTTTTTTCTATTTTCCATTTAAATTCAACTTATTAAATTCAACTTATATCACTTTTTCTGATTGAAAGCCGATGTATTCAAAACATAATCCACATATAGTACGGAATTTGAAATATTTCAACTTGTATCACTTTTTTGAGGGAGGGATGTATATTTAATTAATAAGTCATACACATAAGTCGGCAATTTAATTTTAAACTGATGTCTTTTTCTTATTTTTCATTTTTTTTATCTTTGCCGAGATTCATGACTTCCTTCAAATAAATAAAAGTTTTGGAGATTTCTTAGACCTAGTTTCACAACTTATGATTAATTTTTAAGATTTAACTTATTTATTATTTCTTTCCAATTTTAGAATTGGAAAGAGATTAAAAATAAGTTAAACCTCGGTTAAAAGTTTAAACATGAGTTGTGCAACTAAGTCTTAGTCTTTTACAGATTATCAAAATCACCGCGTTTTTTATAATATCTTATTTGAACACTAACTTTGAAATTAATAAACGTACTTATTATACCAATTATTTTATTAAAGATAGTTTAATATATACAATAAATTTACATAAAAATTCATAGTATAAATTTTTCAAAAAATATTCCTATTGTAAAAGTAGCCTTTTTATTATCCAAAAAGTAAAGTTTCTTGAACAATTTTAGGATTGAGATTTTTATATAAATATAGAAATGGGTATTAAATATAGAAATGGATATTAAATGAAGCAATGTCAGTGAAAGGTACAACGTTAAGAAGACATGTGAAAAGTAGGTTAAGAAAATAAGGAAATTGAAGGATAAAACTTTATGAATATCGCAAAGAAAATAGCATCTGCAAGGCTTCCTCGACCTTATGCTTTTCAGAATATTAAATAGTTTTAAAAGTAAAAAATAATATATACATTTTACATATTATATTCAATGAAAGAGCCTGCAGCAACAGTAGAAAATATAACTATAGGAATCTAGATCAAACGGTTAATGGAATTGGAATATAAAGATCTGAGAAATTACGAATTCTCGGAAGAAAAAATAATTATTAATTCCATATTTTACAATCTGTATATAAACAGCTGGGATTGTCATGTTTTTGTCGCCATATTCGAAAATATCTCGTGAAATTTAATCTAATTATAATTATAATAGAGGAGATATGTGCGCGCGTGCGTGCGTGCGTGCGTGTGTGTGCGTGCGTGTGTGTGTGTGTGTTCTCTCTCTCTCTCTCTCTC
>NW_012130098.1:3031944-3037596 GCF_000143395.1 Atta cephalotes | reverse complement strand
TATATATATATATATATATATATATATATATATATATATATAACGATAACGCATCTATTAATAACACATATTATATTTATTAATAACCACTATAACCAGATCTGCTTGTATGACCTATCTAAACTTTGTGACTTTTTCTAATTTTTGCTGAATCTAAAATTGAAAACTGATAGATCCAAAAGAGGAAACATTTCTGAACATTAAAAGGAAATATGAGATATCAAATATTTACACGAATGCGGTGAAGATTTGAAGAAAAAGTAACGTTTAGATCATATTGGGTACACATATTGGGTGTATTCAATATGAGTTATATGTTTTCCTCTTTTTAAATAGTAAAAAGAATATTAGGAAAATGAAAAATGTAATGATCCATTGTTATTTTTATAAAATTATAAATTTATCAACATGTTGACATGCAATGTTAGTTTTATAAAATTATAAGTTTATCAGCATATTGATATATTTATTGCCATGTAAGAATACACAAAGAGCTATTTTCCAATAATTGACTTATTTACTTATCTTCATCCTGTTTAGTACGTGAATTAGAATCCATGGTCTGAAATAATAAAAAGTTTCAAAAAACATTCTTGATCGAATCGATGCGTATATACTCAATATGTTAACGATATCGATTTTACCTTATAAACAGTTTTTTCTCTTTGATTATAAACAAAATATTATGACGAAAATATAAACTATATAGAGTGCAAAATTATATTAATTTAAAGCTACAATAGATGAACTACGAAAATTAATAATCATCTCTTGATAGTTATTGTAAGCAATATTATTTACGAAATATTGTGTTATGATCACAATCTGCGTTTTATTTTATTAATAGTAACAGAACGAACAAATTGAGCAATAAATTTATGCAATCGAGTCAGACGGACAGCCTGCATCATTCATACTAACGCTATCTGTTAAATGTAATTATCTACAAACAGCGAATGTAGAGTACATTGAAAATTAGATTACGTAAGATCTGGTTAATTATCTTAATAAGTTACAGGGAAAACCAAGACTGATTGTGAAATAGAGAATCGATGAATCATTCTACTCTGTAACTTTCGCAACTACTAGTACCAAACCGCATTACTTTGACAATCGACCTGTAGCGCGTTGCAGTCGCCGCCGTTCAAACTCGTTACGTAGCGATGAATGGGAAAAATAGACGGTGAGAATAATCGCAAAAAGTCAACGCCGATGCTGTTGCCTTTAGGTTTAATTAATTCTGTCAGTCACGTCGGGCTTGGTTTATCTCAACGCGACGCGGGAGGGAAAGTGTCGCTGTCGGTTGCGCCTGCAGTCGTCATCCGCCATTGTCACCCGATTCCACGAACGCGAAACGAATAAATGGCACAGCTATGAGAGACATCAAAAGACCCTTCCCGCGGCCGTTTCGGAAAACAGATATCCCATGCCGGTTTTAATTGATGAGAATTCACGCTTCGCAAATGCGACAGAGAGTCTCGCGCAGAGATCGATTTCCTGCTGAATTCGCATGCAGCGCGTATCTATTTCCCAGAATCTCTTATAATCCACACCTTAGCGAAAAATTTAAATTTATTTCTGCTTACAAAGACACACAGGAAAATGTCCCCTTCTGATTTTTTAATGCTTTTATGTTATAGTCTAGGGACAAAATAAGGGTATTTTTTTATATGTGTCTCTATATCTTTTATATTATATTTATGTGTCTCTATATCTTTTATATGTGTCCATACATAATTTTTAGGAGTTGAAATATCCAATCGATTAGTTTCTTCCGAAGCAAATATTTCTTTATATTTTTTAATAAAAAATAAAAAATAACAATTTACTATTATTATTATTATAAAGTACTATTAAAACCATTCAAATTTTATCAAAAAAATTTTTTTCATTTTTTATGATTTTGACGACATTCGCTTCGAAAAAAAAAAAAAAACTTTTAAACGGGATTTTATTCTCTAAAAGTGAGTATAGGCATAAATAAATAAATAAATAAATAAATAAATAAATAAATATCCCATATTTTGGTCTAGACTACATTAAACTAGAAACTCATTATAATTAGAAGAGAACACTTTCCTGTGTGTTTTTTTTTATTAGAGAAAATTGCGCACCGAACTTACTGCATTTTCTTAGTTAGTAATTGATATTAAGCGTCTTGGCGGTTCTAAGTCTTGAATTAAAACTTTGGAAATATGAAGCTCTTTCGCGAACTTGATCAAACAATCAAAAGGCTTCGTTGTATTTAATTAAAATCTCAAAGTCTGGCTCGCACGATAACAACTTCATTTCAGTTGTTTAGAAAATGATCGATGCTTTAATACTTTATTTAATAACGACCAACGTAATCTGTTAAATTCGACTGCGGAGTAAACGCAGTCGCTTTCAAAATCTGATTTAATAAAGACTCACAGAAATTATATTAGCTATAACAACTGAACTGAAATCAAAAGTAATAGATTTGTGATTCAAGAATGGATTGTTCGCTTCACTTTCGCCGCGCAATCAATGTCTTAATTAAAAAAGAAAAAAATTCACAGAATAAATCTAATATATTTATTTAAATAAATCTTGTTAAACGGATTATGTGTATATGAAGTATACTAAATGCATAGCGCTGTAACGCGTCGCTCTTTCATTTTCTCTCCGCTTAATTTCGCATCGCGTTATCGAAATAATGTGTTCCGCATTATTTAATAAATACCAGTAGAGTGGAGAGAAATAAAACGCACGTGCACCTAACATTCTCCGCTACCAAGGGTTGATACCACTATCGCGTTATATGTACAAGTTCTTACACAGGGAGATCTCGGAAAACATCGCGACGAGCGATCGAGACGAAAAACTGCGCGTTTGTTTGCTTTTTTAACAATCGTATATAGCTGCTTGCAGTCCGACGACGGAAATGCAGACCGGTGTAATGATAGGGACGTGAGGTAGAAACGCCGCTCGTAAACAGATGAGGCAGTGCACTCTCACATACATATACTTGCCAGAAATTTATCTAATGGTGACTCTATTTGACTTAGGTATTAGGAAATGGAGTTTTTTTTAGCCTTTTATGATATAGGTACACGTAAATATACGTTATAGTCGGGTTTATAACACCACATTTATAGCATGCGACTCTATTTTATGATCGCTATCGTTGTTGCGAAAGTGTGACCTTAAAATTGCATAGAAAAAGAAATTGTTTACGTTAATCTTCGAGAATAATAGAATTCCAGATCAAAAGAGCAAAAAAAATAGTTTAAACGGCAATAATATGATAGGCATTGCAATTAAATCGCGTAACCTCTTATTCATCCGACCGACTCAATTTCCAAAAGGATGTCCAAAAGGAATTTCCATAGGAAGTGTTGGAGCGAACCGCGCTATTTTTCACTTATATGTCTGCACCACGCTTATTTACTCTCTCTTGCCAGTTTTATGTAAATTCTCCGTACATTTATATATACATGTATATAGGACAATGCGGCTGCAACCTATCGATCTTGGCGTTCGTCGGCCAATGTGCATAATTAAGGAAATAACGAGAATTTATTTGCGCACGAATTGCAACAAGTAATAGAATTTCACGCCATCTAAATTTTGACGATTTTTAAAGTAACTCACGATTCACACACTGAAAAATTCTGCAGAGAATATCTCAGTTTTATCATTTTTATCTAGCGATTTTACTCCGAAAATAGACTCTTCTAATTTTAAATTACAAATAGCGTCATTAATCCAAGGTAATTTTCTAATTATCAATTATAATTAAGAATTGAAATTAGAAATTATAATGAACGATGACGGCAGTTGTAAAAAAAACATGTCAAATATATTCCTCAAACTATTTCATTAATCCGGTGCGAGCGGGCATGCTCTGTATTTAAGGAACTCGAATAATGTTGCTTAACATGTTATTACTCCACGTACGGGTGAGATGTTTCCTGATCGATCTTTCAGGGTTCAGCATCCGGTTGATGTACCTGCGACGTGGCGCGGGCGTATGAATGCGACGCACGAGCGACTGGGCCGGACGCGCACGGAGAAGGAAAATTCCGGCAATAAACGAGACTGGATACGGGCCAAGTATTTTTATTGCCGAAAGGCCGTCCACCCCGGCGTGGGCGCGGGCGCGATAGGGTCGAGTCGCCGCCTACGAAATAATGCGAGTTGGACCGTAATACTTGCTGCTGCGCCGCGCGACTTACGGCTCGATGCGCAGCCATTCTTGCGAACATTTTCATCGTTACCGACGCGGAAGTATCCCTGAATTATGCTGCTGCGAATAAATCAGCAGATGCACTGTAGTAAGCTATTTTTAAGCGGAACGCTGGGAGCGCACCCGCGTGGTGATCGCACGATAAATAAACCGATCTTAAAGTACGGAACTACTTCGCCCGACTTCCAATAGCGAACGCGAGAGATTTATGTATCGCGATTGCAATGTGATGCGAATCTGAAGAAAGCGGGTTGTAAAAGTTTTACGCCAGGTTTTTCTTCTCCCTCAATATCTACAATTAATGCTTAATTGCATCTTACATTAATCTTGAGAAAGATTGTCTTTTTATTTCGGCTTTATTATTTTATGAAAAAGAGCAATACTGTTCAAGATATGTAATTGAAGCAGTAAATTGATGTCTATTATTTGTTGCTTTTCTTTTTCTTACGAAAGATGAAAGGAGGAAGATAATAGATGTAAATGCTGACAACACATCAAGTCAAAGCCTATGTAGTAATTATAATATATTCGACAGCATTGATTAATAGAGAATAGAAGCATTTTTTCTCACTACAAAAACAGAGAGGTTAAAGGAGGATCTCTGTACTAATTATAGATCTCTGTGAGACTGATAGAAAATTACAAATAGAATATTTAAATTATTTGTGTGGGATGTCCATCTTCGCTTTATATATTTGCTAAATATATAATGAATGTTATTTATACACATTATTATATTTAGCAAATTGTTTCCCTTTTTAAGAAACCACA
Organism: Atta cephalotes; assembly: GCF_000143395.1. Lineage (NCBI taxonomy): Eukaryota > Metazoa > Arthropoda > Insecta > Hymenoptera > Formicidae > Atta > Atta cephalotes. The sequence continues at coordinate 3,032,615 of NW_012130098.1, read as the reverse complement.
CGAGTATTGTAAAGTTAAAATCAATTACAGTCTTCCGTATCTCCCGCGAATCAGATATTTTTTGAGGCAGACATATCTCATTGTTTCGATTTAATCGCATTTTGACTTCGATTTGACTTATAATAGATTCGAATAGGATCAGAGCGATAAAGGAAGAGGAGGCAGACGATCTGGCTTCGGGGTTCGTTCTAATTGCATAAAGTCGAGTCGGAAGTTTCGGCATTGGAGATACCCATGCTTCGAATAACGTCATCCTATCAGGCACGATTCCGATATATGCCGACGCCGCATCGGAGTAGAACGCGAAGCTGACTATATCTCGATACAGCGCAGCACCTCGAGGGGGGCTACCCATCGCTTCGTCGATCCTCCTTTCCTCGGGTTATCGCGTTACTAATGGTCGGCGTGGTAATAGCCGCAGACACCCGATAGCTTCTCCACGCCGAGCGTGACGTCAAATCCAATGGGTGAATGCACGCGCCATGGTGACATTGTAAACGTGAGTAACTATACGAGCTATCTCTATGCATCGAAACGAGGGTACGTAAGGAATTGTAGCTTATTCTTCTGTCTTTTCAAACTAATAGAAAGAATAAATGAAGCAAGAATACACACACACACACACACACACACACACACACACACACACACACACACACACACACACACTA
>NW_012130098.1:3023858-3028863 GCF_000143395.1 Atta cephalotes | reverse complement strand
GAGAGAGAGAGAGAGCGAAACTAGACTATGATTAACGATTAATATAAGTTGTCAAGGAATTAATAAATAATTAATGATTAACGCCACGAAACGGACACGCGGAATATGTTGTCAACTTGTCGAATCAATAATCCAACTGAAACGCGCAGCGATTTAACAATATATAATATCGAAGACAATCGGCAGGATATTCTCAGATTTGGTTGAAATTGGAGCTGAAACGTCGACTCGAGTGATCACGGATACTCTCGTAAATTGACTTGAACCGCTTCCGAAGAAGATTCGAGTCGCACTGTTCGCGGGCACATAACGAAAATATGCCCGGAAGAGACGTCGACCTCGAAAGCTGATCGAGGAGAAGGGCTCCACTACACGAATGATGCAACTATGTGCTGGTTGCAACGGAACGTTGCACGGAAACCGACGAGAAGAAGAGTGAGAGAGTGAGAAAGAAGGAGAGCGAAGACTGGAATCTCGCAGCCGCGAAAGATAAATCGCGTGGGCGGGCCACGGCGAAGAAGCTAACGGGGTAACAGCTACTCGGGAATATAGTCCCCGTGGCACCCCATTCGTAACGCGATATATCACGGGTAGAAAAGTTTTGTCGGGGCATCGAATGAAGAAGGAAGGCGGAAAACAAAGAAGAATGGAGAGGAAAGAAAAGGATAAGGGCGGGGGTAGAACTTCGATCCTGTTTGGAACAAATGACGCTGTCGTTGGGAAGCTCATGAACGAGAATGCGCGGCAGAAACTAATACGCGTGAGATTGAATTAAATCATTTCTATTCTATAACCAAATTTATGTTACGCACTACACAAAAACTGTATGTAGAAGTGAAATTCTCTTAAGCTAAAGGCAAAGTAGAAATACACCGATGTAATCAGACGGCCTGTAATACAATAAATGAGTGAATGTCATAACTATATAATACAACACATTAAATAATTATTGTAAATAAAATCTCTTTACAATAAAATAACATCTCTTTACAATAAAATAACACAGTTAGAAACTGTGTGTTAAATCATTTTATACATGTCCCAAACGGTTCACTGTATCAATTTAAAATAAAATAAATTAAAAAGTAACATAAATATTATATAAAATATTATATAAAAGTTAACACAAAAAATATTGCACTCTCATAAACAAAAATTATAGAAGCATATTTTTTCAATAAAATTAAAAAACATATACATATATATACATATATATATATATATATATATATGTATATATAATTAATAAATTAAATAAAATAAATTAAATTATAGCACATTTTATTCATTTATCTTAGAAAATTTATGTTTTGAAATACATTATTTTTATGTTATTATTCATCTGCTGATAAATTGTGCCATTTTAATACTGAAAAATGATGAATATTAATTTAAAATATTTAAATAACACAATCACATTCTGTTAAATTAACATTCAGATAGAGCGGGGCGGCTACTCCGTCATTTTCAACTTTAAAGTAATTTAAAATTTACAACAAACAATACCTTTTTGCAGTAACGTGCTTATAACTACCTTATACAATCATAATTGCTTTTCTTCGAAAGCACAAATATGATCTTTAAACTGTATACACTGCTCAGAAACAAACAATACCGTGAAAAATGGACAAAATAGCCTCTATGTTAGAAATTCAATATGAAAATAAATTAACGAGAATCAGTTTTAACATAAATACAAAATAATTTTTTATTATGTATGAAGAAAAAAGTAAAATAATATATATAATACATAATACACATATATAATAAGAGTAAATAATATAAAATAATTTGTAAGAGAAAAATGGAATGAATTTCTAAGAAAGAATTGAAGTAGAAACCGATCGCTACATTTCAGTACAGTCAGACATTTGGTACACGGATATCGTTACACTCGATCGTGCACGAGACGCAAGATTCAAATTGAACTTCCTTGCGCATTTATTTGCCAGTCGATCGAAGCGGGAAACCGTTCCGTTATCTTCGATATCGATGGCTTCGTATGCGACGATCGCTCTGCGACATTAATCTTTATGACCGATCACTTCAAGAGCATCGTCGTTAACCATCAATCGTCCAAACGTCTTGATCCATCGGCTTCCAATTGCTCGTAATCGCACGTGACATTTACATTCTGATCTTTTCTTACAGATTTCTCACAGTACGGCTTTACGTTGCGCTGCTGGTATCCAGATAGAAGTACAGTCAGATGAGTGAGCTCGTGAAGAACAAAAGGACTCGTTGGAGTCACATCGTGTCTCGTTGACTTGTTACTTCACCGTTAATTCGCGTCTCGCGCTCGTTACTCTTTTCGCTCCTCGAGTCTCGAGAGATCCTTTTTGCTTCGATAACACGCCCTATTGTCCTTTTTACGCAGGTCTTCCTGCTTGTTCGCTATAACAGATATTCTATAGCCATTGGCCGATTGTGCGCCATTGTGCACCTGCCCATTATGTCTCTGTGTTCATTCATTCTGTGATCTGCGATGACGAAGACGAACGCGCTTTCATTAGCGTTTGTAATGTATATTCTTTGCCGCTCTTTTGTATTACAAATAATCAATTTTGGTATGCCGTACAGAAAATTTATTCCCCGAACGCGAATCGCCATTGATGACAGTTAGTATATTCGACTTCTTTCAAAATATTTCTCATTAATGGAATAAAATTACACAGTACAAAACAACAAAAGATTTCTCTTTTCTGCTTAAAAACACTAATATTTGCACTGATATTCAATTATATAGAGAGATTTTTAGGCTCAATCGATATTAATCATGTAGGTAAATGCCATTTAAGACAATTATATATCGAATTATAAACATCTTTTGTTTTTAAGTACTTGCACTGTTCTTATGAGTTTAACTTATCATTATTTGTACTATGTCATCTATTCAACTCAATCAATTCTTATCATATATTATATGTATTATTATTTTTCTTTATCGTATGTATTCTGGGCGTTGAAACAGTATCGTCGCTAATCATTTATGTATTTTATTCATTATTATATATTTTGAATGTATTCCGTTAAATATATTAATAAATTAAATAAAATTAATAAATTAAATTAAATTAATTGATTAAATTAAATTAAAACGTACACAATGCCCATTCTCTCTATTTATCTCTAATATTTTATATATATATCTCATTTCTCTTTAATATATCTCTTTATTATATCTCACGTTTTTTGTCTCTATAATTGGCGTGAAAACCGTCATTCTGACAATCCCTTTACGAAATTATATAATTAAGTAGGCATCACTCCTGTTTTACCTAATATATTTCGATTTTATAAGATTTAATTTAAAAAATTCAATTATTTTATTTTATACTGAAGATGATCCAAAAAAAGAATTAAACATTCACAATGCGCTACTATCTATATAATCGATATATGTAATTCATGTATTACTAATCTGTCGGCTTGAAATGATATTTATCTTGTACATTATTCATCTATTCATTATTTCATTATCTATTTTCCCGTGTTGTTTGGTTAATTCTTTATTGGCAACGTTGAACATTAAAGATGAATTGACTTTTTTATCGTGAATTCTGATAGATAAATTTAAATCTGTAAAAAATACAATCCGATTTCTATAATAGTAAAAACTTATTAAAGCTTTCACAAGTATAAAAAATTTTTTCAAATTTTTATGCAGCTTGAAACAATATAAAAATTGACATTGACAGTCGAAGGATTACAGACAGAGAATAAAAATTTATCGATGGAAAGTTAAGTTTACATTAATTAGCTAACTCCGCAATAACGAGTCAGCTATCAACGAACGCTATTTCTTATATCAACTTTTTCGAAATATTTCATATTAATTGAATAAAGTTGTATAAAATGAATAATTAACGTTATTGGCTAAGATTGTCTTATCTATAACATTTAAAAGCATTAATATTAGATAGATTGGTACATCATTCATTAATCTATCTTCCCATATAAACTATAGTAATAGAAAACATTTTGTACTCGTGTTAGAAACTATCTTAGGTTTCACTCAATTAAAATTATTAAAATTTTGTATTGAATTTTTAATATCCGAGTGTTAATTTAACATTACGTGATTGTATTATTTGAATACTTTGTATTAAATTTAATCGATCTTTCAATATTTCTTAATATTAAAATAACTTAATTTATAAAAAAATAATAAATAAACAAATAACATAAAAACAGTATTTTTTAATCGTAAACTGTAAGATAAATAAAATGTGTTATTTTATAATATATTATAAATGTTAAATTTAATGAAGAAATATGATTATTTACAAATTGTGTTAATGTTACATTTTTTGTGTTATTTTTTTTACATGATATTTGTGTTATATTCTTTCTTATATTCATCTTGGTGATAAACTGCACAAAAAATTGAGTGGAACATGTAAAATGTATTAAATTTAACAAATTTTTCCAACTGTGTATTGTTTACTTATGCTTACAATTAATTTAACTGATTTAAAACGTTTATATGTTTAATACAAAGGAAAAGAATTTGTAATAAATGTTGACTAATAAGCTTACAAAATAGCAAGACAATAAGACTTGCAAGAAGCGAGTTTAAATATTCCGTGAATCTTGAAATTTGCGCTGTAACCATCTCGGAGCTTGCATCTCTTCTTTGGCTAACAATCCGTCCCAACGAGATTTCGACGCAAATCCCTTTACAAACGCACTCGGATCGCTCGGGCCAAATAAAATTGCCGGGCGAACGACGTAGACCGGCATCAAAGTGCCTCAGCATGGCAACATTATGGCACGTTTGTGTCTCTTTCATATACGAAACGGTCGAATCTAGGCGAGATTACTTTGTTTGCCGTGAGCGTCTCTCCGTCCTCGTCCTAGAACGTGACTGTCGTTACACTGGCTGCGACGAAATTGCCCCGATTCGCGAACATCCCCCTGCCAGTTACAAAGCTGCGCCATTTTTCCCTCGGAGCTTCGTAAAGCGAAGATAAATAGCTCTTCGTCATACCGGACGAAGGAGCAG
>NW_012130098.1:3017562-3021880 GCF_000143395.1 Atta cephalotes | reverse complement strand
AGAGAGAGAGAGTGTGTGTGTGTGTGTGTGTGTGTGTGTGTGTGTGTGTGTGTGTGTGTGTGTGTGTGTGTGTGTGTGTGTGTGTGTGTGTATGTATCTCTACCATCATGCTTCATCTGACACGTATATATGCGTCTATATATTTGTATATATGTATACATATACATCCGCGTATACATGGATATACCTAATTCCTGCACGCCTCTACATTCCTATGAGATACTCGACGTCGTTCTTCACGAAACGACTTCAATGGCTGATGGCTCATAGTTAGCGAACAGTTTTTATTAAACTCTGTTACCTGCCTGCCTTCCTGCCTGCCGGGGGCTAGAATGTGAATTTCATATGGAACATCTCGGAGTGCGTTCTCATCTTCGTATCCCCGGCGGTGAATATTATTAGCGGATATGATATCATTGTGCAGGATTTAGTAAAGCAGAGATATGAATATCAATGCCAATATGAATCAGTTCGACGTAACAACAATGCTCCGACTTGGAGGGTTTCACGTGATGAGAGCCGCATAAAATTCGTCGCGAATAAAGAAAGTTTTGCAATCGCGAATCTTCCGCGAACTTTCAAAGACTCGAATTCCTCTTTCCAACTGAAGGGACAAGTCGTTGTTGAAAAGAATTATAAAAATGCAATCTCTGCTAACTCTGGTTACGATCGGGCTGCACCGAGAAAAGAATAAGAGATTAACGTCGTTGACTGTTTTCTTCTTGCGTTACACAACCGGACTTTTCGCATTTATCGAGGTCTATCCAAATAGGCTATCGCCTGAACGTCGGCCAATTAATTATGCAAACGTTAAACACGCATTAAATGTCGAAGCCGGAAAAGCAGTTTGAATTAATTAATGCCGCGCGACGCGCTTCTTCTGCCGGCACTTATCTCTCCCTCCCGCCTCGTTGGCGAAAACGGATCCCTGTTCCGCGGTTCTTATAGCACCGACGCTGGAATTATAGCGGGAGTCAGAGGGCGACGACAGAGAGGGTTGGAGAGGAGTGGAGAAATAAGGACACCGCGATTCTTCGCGAAAAGAGCAGGACACGGCCCTCTACCTACCTACCTACCCAACACCGAGAAAGTTTTTCCCACGCCTCGGGGCTTCCGACGACGATGGCGGTTGGCGGCGATAGTAGAGAGGGAGGTGGAAGCGAGAGGGGGTTGATTTAAACTGCCAGACATTAGCACCTCGTGGGGGGGAGGGGATGCCCCCTTCGCTTCCACCACGACTACCGACGCGCACCCCAAGGTGTCCAATCGAGATAGCGGGTTTTGGGGTAGTTTCCCTTTGCCCCTCCACTTTCCCTCCCTCCATTCGGCATACTACTTCCTTCGTGTCGCCTCGACCCTTCACCCAGCTCTCCTCCTCGCTCTCCACCTTGTCCACCATCCGCGTCCTCGCGAACCTCCAGCGGTACTACGCGTTTCACCTTCGCACGTTTTCGCACCCTCGGGGGGCGGCTCTCGAAACTCAGTTTTGAAACTTGCACATTTGTCGCCCTGACGCGCCCACTCGCGCATCGGAGCCTTACATTTTAACGATATTCTCGGAGAGAGATGTGAGCGTAAAGGAATACTTTCCGCGCGAGTTGGAATTCGTTTTCTCGGACGGACCTCGGCTTGGACGATTGCTACCTGCGCATAATCCATCCGCAGGTAAACCAACTCTCGACGGGACCGTCACTCTTGGTTCCCGTTCCGTTCCCTCGCTTCCGCATCCCCTAACTCGCTTTAGCCTATTTCGCGAGAACATGGAAAGTTATTTTATGTCGCACGAGTTACGCCGTGCTTGTTCCGTAAACTGAATTATAACGACGACGACGACGACGACGACGATGTCGATGACGCTTTCGACGTCGAATGTGTTCAAGGAGTTTCTCGCGAGCGGTTACCGAAATATAATGCTACTCACGGATATAATGTCTCCTCGGCCGAAGGATAATCGAAACGTGTTCGAACAGCGCGCAGCGGTTCGCTTTTCACAAATTTTCAGCGAAAGTCAACCTAATTAAATACAAAATGTTAAACAAACATTACTCGACAAACAAACATTAAGCTGAATTTTGCAATAAAACTACAAATATCGTAAGCGTTACAAATTTATTTATATTTTTTTATATTTCCATTTAATCAGAAGGCAGAAATAATAAATTAAAAAATCTGACATCCTCTCTGGTATATACATATAATCGTGATTAAAACATTACTGTTCGTGAGATTCAATTACTTGAGTAAATTAGACTATTTTTATTTTAATTTTTTATTACAATCTTATTTGTCATCGATATTCTATGAATTCTTTTCGCCGTTAACAATTCATTCTGTTCTATGGACTGTGAACGTATATTATCGATGAGAAAATTATATTATCAACAATAATAATAAACTAATCCAGATTATATTAATAAATCAACTAAGTAAAGAAGATCGAGGTTTGACGTCTAATAAATGTTTTATATTCATCTTCTAGTTATATAAACTGTCAAATTATCCTAACTAGGATAATATGTATATTTTATACTAAGTTCTTCGCAGTGTTTTAAGATGTTTGTCATTAATAAATCGATCAATTAATAAATCGATAAGCGAATTAATTTTTTATATTATTAATTCAGCTTTAGTTTATTATTGTATTTCAAGTCAACAGTATTCGGCGCGTAGTTTATACATATAACTAGAAGAAAATGTTAAAATTTATATATAATACTATACTATTAGCTATCAAGATCTACTCTCGAATTTGGGCCTTTCTATTTGCTTATTTGATTTATATTATCATATCTTTTTTATCTCATAACTCTCAAAATTAAATCCCATTATAAATCGGTGACGCAGATAGACATGCTTTCTCTTCTACGCCGTTCGTCGGAAAATCACTCGTGCGGCTGATTAACCGGTCGGCCTTGTGTATCGAAGCATAGGAAATTTCAATGTTTACATCGTGTCACGCGAGCTCGCAACCGGCGAGCGGGACGACCACGGCGGTGAGGTGGTGACTAACGCCACTAAATTTTCCGACACAACGAATTTGCCTGGGAGAAGGAAATTAAACGTTGCCGCGAGTGTAAAATAAAATACCATGCAAAAAAGAGAATGAGAAAAGGGGGAGGACTGACATTCCTGACGCCATTGCGATATTTGACTACCGTACAGTGTTAACCTATTGTGCAACACTTTATGTTCCCCTTGTGTATTCGATCAAATAAAGAGAAATCATCGAAGTCATGTCGAACACGGCTGGTCCTTGGCAAAAATCATTTATCGCCATCAAGTATCAAAGCAATCGAAATTTCATTTTTTTTTTCAATATGTTACAGTTACAAAACTAAACGCCACGTACATCGAGCATGAAATTGAAATTGTCGATATTTAATTACTTCCACGTGGATGATTGACGTTAGAAAACGCGGGTTGCTGCAAAGTTTTATGATATACTTTTTCCATTTTCTGCTCGTATTTCATCAATTTTTCCATTTGTAGATTGTTATATAAAAATAATCTCATTAATATACCTACTCTATGAAAAGATGTTAATTAATTAATCAAATAATAGGAATGATTAATCAATTTCTAGCAGGATATACGTATGTAGTATAAAAACTTTTACAATAGTATTCAAAAACAATTACTTTCGCAGTATAACATCCGATATGAAAGAGAAAGAATTTTCATCGTGGCGTGAAGAAATCATAACGTATTAGATTACGTATCTTGAATTGATCGGCTGCGTGCTCGATGCCTGATATTTCCCAGGAACACGAGACAACCTCGTCAGATTACAGGTATAGTCACGATCGTGGTGCATTCAGCCGTCATCGAGATATATTGAAATCACGAATAAGTCACGAAATCGCGCAAGAGATCCCGCAACAGAGCCTCCTTCTCACGTTTCCTTTCTTCCTATTACGCGTTCCATCGTTTTCCGAACGACGAGGTGGAAGTCGTCTGTGGACTTCGTTGAATGCTGCCAGAAAACGGAACTCGACGTCTGTTTGCTCTTAGTGAGAATAAAACGATAGAAAACGATGTCAGTGCGGTGCAAATTATTCACGAATACTCCTGGAATAAATTCTTGGCGAGTAGAAAACGAAGTAAAAGTCTGATGACTTGTTTCTATCGAACTACCAAGTTAATTACTATGTTGAGAGAGAGAGAGAGAGAGAGAGAGAGAGAGAGAGAGAGAGAGAGAGAGAGAGAGAGAGAGAGAGTAGTAGTAGTAGTAATAACTACGTAAGTAGTAATAGTTAGTACGTACTTACTTACTTAACTTAATTATTAATTACTTTACTTTACGTTTACTTTACGTTTA
>NW_012130098.1:2999260-3017149 GCF_000143395.1 Atta cephalotes | reverse complement strand
CGTAAGTAGGTAACGTAAGTACGTAACGTAACAACGTAAGTTAGAAGTAGTAGAGTAGGAGAGAGAGAGAGAGAGAGAGAGAGAGAGAGAGAGAGAGAGAGAGAGAGAGAGAGAGATTAATGCTGTACATAAATCTCAGAGATATTTGACTCATTTCCGATAAATATATGTTTTTCTTCCAAATCTTTATTCGTTTAATAATTTTCAGGCCAGTATAATGTAGGTACAGCTTTGATCACAAATATAACATTCTCTGACATAAATGTTCTATATCTAACGAAAAATAAAATTTAAAAAAGTTTTATTAAAAAATAATATATAACAATTTTTTTATAACAATTTTATAACAATTTTTTTTATAATATTTTTTTTTAATATTTTGTTAGTCTTTCTTTAATTTTTATTACGCATTATTTTTATTTAGCAAGAAACTGCAATAAATTAATGCTTTATACTTATAGGCAAGACTGTATCTAATATAATATAATACAGTCGTTCGTTACTTATTCTCTAAGCAAATTAAATTGCAAATTTTATTTCAATCGCCAAATACGTCACAGGTGTCAAGTGAGATATTTTGTTGGTTATTACTATTTAGATTACACCTTTGCATATTTGATATCTTTTTCCAGCAAGATGATCTCGAGGGATTACGAAAGAACTTCCCGGACGCGCCGCTATTCGTCTATCTGTCTGCAATGCGTATATACCAAGGAAGTCGAAGTCAGTTCAACAAGAATAACGAACAAGTGAAATAGGATCCTCTGCATCTTTTAAGGTCTAAAGTTTTCGTTCGGTCGTACGAGAACTTTATCTTCTCTCTGAATAAGTCATATACCATCAGATCGCATCTACGACTCGAAACGATAGAACCATTATTAATCCGATATTGTAATAATATACGCATATTGTTTTTACAAATACCTAGCAACGATATGCTAATAAAATATACATAAAATTTTCAAGACTAATAAATATAGTTTCTCCTTTTGTGAATCATAAATTTATTTAATAATAAAAAAGAAAAATAATATTGCAATGAATTTTTTCTGTAAAGAGGATTCTTGGTTTGATTTTCTGTATCATTTGGTCTATATAAAAGCAACATCATCCTATAATCGTATAATTTACACTACGAGTACACACAACCTTTTGCCGTATTAATGACGTTTCGCGGAGTTCCGCCGCATCCTTGCGCGCAACGGGCTCTTAAATCCTTGTCTGTGGATTTTATGCATCGTCTCTCTTTTCCTTTCTCCCCATCCCTTTCATGCTTTCCTATTTCGCGAAGAGCATCCCATGAGATTTAAAAGAATCCCATATCTGCTCATGGTACATACATGTGTGAATTTAGCAGCTGTAAAATATTAAAGAACATGTACAGGATTTTAAATCAACGGATACCATCTTTTTTTTGTGACACTAATTTGTAGTAATTACTACGAATTAAATCAAATTCTTCTTTTAATATGTTTCCTTTTATCATTTAAAACCAAATTTAAGACAAATCGAACGACGAACCAAGCAATTTTAGAGTACGATTCTTTACTACGATTCTTTCTATTCAAACCTTGATTATTGTCATGACATAGTTTCGAAATTAATTTTAATTTCGCTTTCTGAAATTGCGAATCTCACTTCGGCGAACTCGACTTCAGTTACACAGATATAGTACGCATGGCATCCGCATCAAATATTGAGGAGGATCCCACGATCAATGATACTGAACACTGATTTATTCGCCCTATATATGTAATTACATTACCACTCATAAATTTTCTTTCATTTCACAAAAAGTTAATTACTTCAATGAAAAAATAAAAAGAGAAAAAATTTTTGTTATAATATTCTCGATTTGTATAATATATTTTCAAAAATTAAAAAAATTTTTTTATAACTTTTCAGTGAAAAAATCGTAGATAAGTTTTGAAATATGTATTTTAAAGAGAAGAGATAAAACTGTATATTTATTTATTTTTAGTATCGTTTTTTACAACATTTTATTTCTAAATTATATAAAAATTGGAAATTAGTATTTTTTAATATTTTCATTTTACTTTGAAACGCTGTGAAAACATGATGAGATAAAAATAATAATAACAAAATGTTTTAAAGTTAACTTCCTAAGCTTTAAAATAATTTTTTAAAAATTGGTGCGGTGATTTTTCGTAAATCGTATTGAATTTCTTGTGTAAAATCTTATTTTTATAAAATGTTTTTTAATTTTGGAATTAAAAAGTTTATAAAGAAAAAGTAAAAAGAGGAAAAAAAATTTTGTGTTTTACAATAAATTCGATTTCCTAATTTTTTCAAAATTTATTATATGTACATTATTTATCATTTTATGTACATTATTTATTTATTATTTGTTATATATATTAATGTAAACATAAAACTGGAAAAAAAATATCAACGAGCAAACAAGCTTATGCATGGAAAACATCTTATGCATATGTTTCAATCGAATCGGCAATAACTAATTTGAATTTCGCGTTCCTTATTCATGGAGAGAAAACTAGTCTCTTAATATAGGAGCGAGAGCTGGAATCAAACCCGGAACTTGTCGATTTGTTAATCGATCCACATAACGTGTGAAGCCATGCGCCGATAAAATTAATTTACTAGTTTAGTTACATTGTCTGAAGTCCGAAGTTCTAATTTCTACTGATTATTACGATAAATATTAATTATGATTGAATTACTAAATATACCTGCACAGAACGTCAGAGATGTGCAGATTCAAATCCTGGTTGCATACTTTAAGTTTTTTGCAATGAAATCTCACTCCAAGAAAGTGACAATGCAATCACTTTTGAAAAAGATATTTTACTTCTTGAGAAAGAGTGACAATTTTCACTCTTTCCCAAAGGAGTGAAATGTCACTCCAAAAAAGAAGTGAGATTTAAATCATTGTCGCTCTTTTTCAAGGCGTGAAATATTTTCACTTTTTTTCAATAATGATTGTATTTTTATTCTTTTGGAATGAGATTCCATTGTTCCACAAGAAATTTAGAGTACTGGATGAGATTTTCCGCAATAGCTTTTTTACAGCATTTTCAAATGTAATATTAAATTGCTTATCAATTTAATTTATGATATTATGTACTCCAGCTTCAATTCAGAACAATATTCAAGACCGACAAATATTCGATGCTATTTTTATGAACTGGCAATTGTAAAATTCATGCATAAATATTATTAGATCACAATCTCCACTTTATCAAAATATGGCATTTTTCGGTTATTTGTGTCAACCATTTCTCGGTTGATTTTCATTAATTTATGATTGATTTTAATTTCTTTCGCTAATTCGATATTTTTCGAAGAGCTTTGATAGTAACACTGCGCTAATTTCGAAAACAAGGCAATGAGAGTAAAGAACAAGAGAACTTCAAATGATGGAAGAACGAAATAAGAAATGCAAAAACGTAAGATTGTAAGAGACAGAATAACTCTATATGCAGTTTAAAATTTTGCTAGAGAAGGATTATAATTGCAAAGCAGTTTAAGCGTGACTGGCGCAGTATTAAACAGTCAGTAAAGATATTCGGGGCTTCCTTTTCTACCGACGCATGCGAAGAAAATGAGCCGTGTAATGTTTAAGGAAAGGCTTCGCCATTGACAGAATCTTACATTTCTCATTAATAATGATATGGCTGCATAAGCTTCACTGCAACTCCATCATTTTTCTTTTCATCTTTCGTTCAACATATTTATATAATCCTCTTTAGTATAAAGAATCTCATTAATCCTTTCTTAACATTCGTTTTCTTATTATAACATCCAAATGAAATAAAACTTCTATTAGGTAAACAAATATTTTTAATTAAATAGAAAGCAAGCTCTTATTATCTAAATGCTCGTTTCAAGAAAAACAAAATATTTACTGTAATTTATAGCTCAGAAATAATTAATGTGTTTATAGTTTTAAAGGAAAGAGGATAGTTTGTTACAGCTATTGCGGATTGTCGAAATTGTTTGAAAAGCATGGTAATACGATGAGGTCAAATACGTCGAATTCGGTCTTATCGAAATCCTAATTCGCAAGTTCGAAACGGCTCCAGGAATTTCGGGAAGCGCCATTCGGTATTCCCGCTGGTTTACCGTGATTATTCAAACGCGGAGCTTGCTATCAGCAGTCCCTTTAAATGCCAAGCGCTTTCGCGAAGCGTACGAGAGCGGAACTGTCTGTAACTTGTCCCACGGGAAGCTTTCTACTGGCTGTCGTACGAGAGTGGTGGTAGTCCACCTCGTCTGCGCTCGCCAGGCAGCGCCATATATCACGGGCTTAATAAACGCGGAAAGTAGTCCAATGCCAAGAACCGGCAGCTGCAAGATGTTGCCGTGCGAGGTCTGACAGGCGAATAGCGAAAAGTAACGAGAAGCGAGGACGTGACATTACGCGGACATCATGCTCGAGCGTGACTCCGGAGTCGTGATAACGATCACATCCGCCATTCGCTTATTAATTGCTAAAAAGATTCCAAATATTTCAAATTTTATCACATCAATAATCTAAATTAATTAATCCTACCTTGATTCGCATGATGATTTTTATTAACTGAATTATTCGCGTGAAATATTTCTGATTTGACATCCATATTGTATCTCAATTTTTATTTTTCTCTTCAATGATTTAAAGATTAGAAAAAGATTGATAATATTTTACATTCTTTAGAAAAAGATATGTATAAAAGATTTTTTTATTGTAAAACGATTTGTGCTAAATGTAATAAATAAGCATTCAAATATTTGTGAATTTCTAAGGCGGGAGTCTTGAACAATACTCCACACAAGTAATGAAGGGTTAAATAAGTCTCAGCAGTTGGATTGCTTTTTAGATTAGTTTTATAATAATAACATATACTACACATAGTATAGAAAAGAAATTTATTCGTAAGCAAAGTTGACTTTTTAGTAAATAAATTTATTTATTTTATGAATTTCTTCTGTGACTATTTCTTTTTGGAAAGTTTATAATTTTTTAAATATGATATAAAATATATCATTAATAAATAATTTTTATTTTAATTTTTGCTTTCGAAATGCTGACATCTTTTAAGGAGAGAAGCTTCTTAAAGTTATGCTTATGTCCCCTGGAGGTCTATTTCCGCCACTGCCCTCCGTTGTTTCTTCCTAAACCACAAAGATGGGCCGTTATTGCCGGCAGGTACATCCCGTGGATTACTCGCTTGGATTCGCGGCCGTCTTTAACATTCGCGCAACTCTCCTCGAGGTCGGGAATTAACTCGCGAGACTGAGCTTGCAATTTCGCGAATAGCTGTTTCGTACATTCAAATGTCTTAGCAGCAAAAGCGAATCTCTAAATAGTTCAATTGTAACAAGTCATGGAATTAAGCTGTTCAAAAAATAGCTTTCTCTTTTAATTTAACCAAAAGATTTAAGACAGAGAGAGAGAGAGAGAGAGAGAGAGAGAGAGAGAGAATAACTAGACTGAGATTTTAATGTTATGCGTTAAATGTTCAAAGGAAGACAAAAAAAGGAAATTCATACAATTCTCATAATTCATTAATGACAATTCATGGAAACGAAGGTGGTAGCAGGACGATTGATGAAGCATGTTGAAAGAATATATATTTGGTGGCGTTAGCAATCGTTAGTGCGGGCGTTAATGGTAACAGGCGGAAAGCGCAGCGTAGCGCGGGTTAGGGATGTAAATCGCCAAGTTTTAATCACCGCTGGCGGTGTGGCCGGTAGCGGCGGCGCGTTAAAGCGAAATTGCGCCGTACTAACAATGAAATACGTAAATTCTGTGCATCCACGCGATTCAGGGCTAATGGCACGGCGTATCGTTATTTACGGCAGCACCAAGGATAAATATTATCGCATAAGAAAAAGTACAAAGCAGACCTCAAATGGACCCCATACATTGTAGCGTGGTATCTTCATCGTTGATTTCGTGACATAGGTCATTAAACAGTGAGTTTTTAACATTTTTATGACGATTAATTAAGCTTATCGCTAGAATTACCTATAACATTCGTTATCATAGTTAATAACGTTGCATTTCCTTTTATTTTTTTAAGATTTGAAAAGTAATTTTGCTGGAGCATCAAAATAATTAAATGGAACAATAAAATTGATTGCTAGAATATCAAAATATTTTGCATCAAAATATTTTGCTCGTCATGCTTAAGATTCCTGCAAAATTATTTTGAGCCAATGAAATTATTTACAGATTCATATTTAGCCAAACTTCAGATTCTTTATTAAAATTGTTTTTTCAATGTGGTAAGTAACGAATATAATAGTTATCTATTTTTATACTTTGTACATGTACAATGCACAATGTACGTGTATAAGCGAGTTTCAAAAGGAGAAAGTATTATATTTGACCATGTTGCAATTAATCACAATTATCATATCATAATTATTTTAGATCTTGTGTTGAATTAATTAGTGACTAAAATCATTAGTTGCCATTTTAAAACGAGATTATCATAATTCAATGAAAATAATAATCGAAATTATAATGATTCGTGTTACTTTTTAAGTTTTTAATAATAAGTCATCTTTTAAAATTAGTAACGAATAAAGATAATGAGTTATTTTTCTGGAAAAAGAATGATAGATGAGTTGAGAGAGAGAGAGAGAGAGAGAGAGAGAGAGATTTGGTTTATTTTCGGAAATATATTTCAATATATTTCACATATAATTCTCTTCAATTTATTGAATAAATAATCACAATACATTCGTGAATCAAAATATAATAATACGAGCTTTAAGTTCTCTCGACACGATTCGGTATTCGACTCTTAGCTAGTCAGCGAGCTACTTTATCTTGCAGGATTATAAATTTCGGCGACTTCGGGGACGATTAAACGTCCCCACGAGGGAGAAGATGATTCGCATCTTTCTTCTCGTTTCTACGGGACCAAAAAAAATCACTCGACTGGTGAAAATACAGTCGGAACATATCGCGCGCTGCGGAACATGGACAAAGCCATCGAGCCGCGTTTCGTCTCGTTCCAATTCCCCGGGGCACCATCCTCAATGGGTTCTAGCCCATCCCTATCCTCCACCTTCATCCTACCATCCCTCCACCTTCGACGACATTCCAATTTATTCTCAGCTGCTGGCTGGCACGCTTTACGACCAAATTCCCTCTCGCAAGACGCTCTTCTCTCCATATCCTATATCTTTTCCCTTCCGTTAGTCTCTCTCTCTCTTACTTTGCTCCTTCTTTTCTAGTCTTTTCACGATATTTGATCCTCTTTCCTAATATCTTTATCTTTTTTCTTTTCGTTTAATATATCGCCGTTTATCGTCAACCATTTTTAATCTAGCTTTTATGAAATATTCATATTAAATATCTAGTGCATCGAATTATAGAATAAATATCTTACAATTAGATAATTTTGATAATTTTTATCATAAATTTGAAATTTTATATTAATAATATATACAATAAAAAATCATGAAAAAGATAGAAATAATGATAGATTTAACTATTTAATTTTACTAACTTAGATTATTATTTCGCCGAATAACCGTAACTCATTTATTTAAATTACCTTCTATATTCGAAATGTCGATAATCCTTTAAGCATCTCCTCATTGAGAGCATGACTATTATTTGTGTACTTACCCTGTTTCCCCTATTGACGTTTGCTTCCTTGAGTCCTTTTTCTGCCTGTATTTATTTTCGCGTTTTTTTTTGCTCCTTACCGACCTCAATTTTCGTCTCTTTGACACTCCGAGGTTTATTATCGAGCTTTATCCGCGAACTTCCTGTCGGTTCGACCAGGCAAGGAATAAAAGCTCCGTAGCCTCGAAACTTTTGCTGCACACATACACGTGAGTGCAAATGGTCAAAGTGAAAGAAAGGTGAGGCGTTAGAGAGAGAGGAAAAGGGGGAAAGGGGAAAAAGACGAACGAGGGCGGACAAGTAAAGGAGACAGATGGTAGAAGGCACGGTGGAGAAGGCCCGAAGGGAGTGGGCCGACTCGTACAGCCGACTGGCAACATCAAAGAACCATTCAGAAGTTCCCCGTGCCTTTGAGATTTTTCCGTTAAACGAGCTCCAGGCGGTTACCGATTCTTCGCTGGCAGGATAGAACGACGAGGATGAAGACGGTGAACAGTGAGATCACTGGATATCGATAGGGTCTCATAAAGATCCAGTTGGACCAGTTGGCCTTGCACCACACATTTATACCGCATGTGAATAACGATAGAGATTGGAAATTGCGGAGGCAAATTTCGAAAATCGAATCTTTGCGAAACTTAAGAATGTCAAATGTTTGAACGTTGTCCTCGAATTTTTTATAAGCTCAGTATCGATAATTTTGTTTTTCGTGGATTATAAAATATATCTTATTTATTTTAAGAAATGAGTTTGATGAGAATCATTTCTTTGAAATAACGATATTAAACGTCTTTTATTAATGTCGCGCGCTTAATTCGGGAGTAATCATCTAATTTCTCTCTTTTTTTTCTTTTTTTTCTCAAAAAAAAAATTCAGAAATTCTGGTTGAACAGATTAAAATTTTCTGATTGTATTTATTAAATTTAACCAGAATTCTGATTGGTACGATCAAAATCGTCCGATTGTTCATTTTTAATCGGAAATTTTATTCATTATATGGACATGGATTTAGTCGTAATTCTTTGAAACAAGTAAATAGAAATCAAATAAACATTAAACAAAATAAGCTTATTGTGATAATGTGTTAAAAAAAAAAATTAAGATTTTCATTAATATAATGTTTCTTTATTGCTCTCTTGAATAAAATTGCATACTTAAGGATAAAGAATAATTATTGAAAAAAGAAAAAATATATTAAACAATATCTATACTAAATAATATTTTATAAAAAGTAACATCTTTTCACCATTGAGATAGACAAAGACACCTCAGATGAATTCAAGTGATCGATATAATTCCAACAATCTTGTAAGCATCATTTTAATTAACGCTTATTCGATCGTTGTCATTTGAATCAATTATTTCGAGAATCTTTAGTTTATATAGTGTTCCACAGTCACATTGTTACTATAATAATAGTGTATATAGTTTGTTCGACACACGCATCACCGAGTACACATCACTGTTGTCGCGACATCCGCGAGCGTAATAGTATCGAACATCAAAGCAATTTTCGTAATGAATTTCGCCGCGGACATGAGGGAAAAAACCGCCGCTGGTGCGATGGGAAACGAAATGTGATTAAGGTCGGTATTGAGTTTCGCTCGCCGTGCCTCGCTTCACCTAGCGTAGCTTCGCTTACCTGGCCTCACTCTGTTAAGATTTCGTGCGTCAAGCGCGACTGAATAATTCAGTCGCAAAACAAACGATCTTAGGAAGTGCGACGATATATTGCCGCGGCCCTGACGAGAACAAGGACGACGACGATGACGACGACGACGACGACGACGACGACGACGACGACGACAACGAGGATGGAGACAAGGATGGCGGAGAGAGATGAGTTTTGTGTACATGTCGCAGCTGCCTGCATTGTGCAGGAAAGTAATCATGCTAATGTATTCTCGCTCGAATGTCGTGCCCGAGAGGCGAGAGAGGGCGAGAGTGGCGAGGTGGATTGCGAAGTTTATTCTTAAACACGATTAGCGATCCTGAAGGCTAAAGCATCCTGCTCTATACTAACTCCGTTGTCGATGGACCGCGGGGGGGACCACCACGTAGGTACCCCGGTAGAAAGTGAGAGGTATTCTGCAGGGGCCTGCTTTAATCTCGCTGCCGCTGTATCGCTTAAATATCGGATTAACGATTCCGGAGAGACGAGATGGCTGATACGCGAGAGAGATGAAATGTTCATTTTTTCCCTCGATATCCTTCTTGGAGACAGGGCTCGTCTTCTTAAAAGAAACGAAAGAGGATGATGCCGATCGAGCCGATCGGCACCCCGCTCTGTAACGACGTAATGATTGCGCGCATTTAACTCTCTTCGATTTAACTCTCAAAATAAGCGATTTATAAAACCGAGTAAAATTAAAACTCTGCGTACTGGGAATGGCAGAAAATTTCTATCCATATTGTCACGATTTGTATGTATGCTTGCGCGATGGCAGACATGTAAAGAAGAACAGTACGAATAAAGCGGAAAATTAAAGTGTGACGAATGTCGATACTGCACGATCGAGTAAATGTTCGAAATATGCGATACCAGATGTTTTATCAGTAGATCATCACGTCACATTATCAGATTTTTAATTTTAGTCATATCACACATTTCCGCGTATTGGCACATTTGATAATTGTCATATAGCAATTTTCTGTAATAGTACAAATAAGAGAAAGATTTCTATATTTGGTTGAAGCAAATCTTGCTACTTTGACGCTTAATCTTTTAATCTAATGGTAAAATTTTTTTCAGAATGTATCTGGAAAGATGGGATCCTACCCAATATTCCGTTTTGTTCATTTTTCATCTATCAAGTACCTATACAAAATAGGTAAAAAATAATAACATGAAACTTATTTCTTCTGTATATTTATAGATGAAAAAATATACACAATACGTATAAGCGAAGGCCATATTCGTAGATATTGATCCTAATAATATTTTTGAGTGAAATTACAATTTCCAGTTTAAAAAATTTAAACCTAATAAATTAATATTCGAATTAAATTTTAAAAAAATGCTTTGTTTGACAAAGTGAGTTCATATTTGACTCCGACCTTTCCATCACAGAATTAATTATGTTCATATGTAAAGGATCCCGCACAATATCATAAGATTTTGGTCCTCGCTGAAATTTTAATATGTTATAGCTCTTAACTCACTGATCAAAAGTGTCCATAGGCACAAAGTTTGAAAATGACTAGTTTTTTGTTATAGTCTTTTAAAGTTTTATTTTATTAATGCCTCAAAAGCAAGTTTCTGTAATAAATCAAGAGATTTTAGATAACAATATGCCATCTACTCTCATCACCTTCACTCCCAACCCCACTCCCACACACTACGCATGCATTTTTATTATGTATTTAGATTGTGCTAGATTTTTACGACTCCTCTCACGTGTATTTGAAATGCGTGAATCCATTTACCTTTCATGTGCGAAGTTGATTATCACTCGAATGTTTATTTCCGCGTGTGAAACTCCATGTATAAAAAAATATCAAGCACCTTAAACGTGTGGGAGGAGATTTATGAAAATCAAGCCCAAAGGAATGTCCGTTATGTCCACGTCGTTTATTCTGTAATTCTGAAAACCAGTGAGAAACTAAAATCATAAATGTATCATTAATGCATACACACATACGAAACTTCGATTTTTATGCACCTTTTTCATGTAAAAATGCGCGCGGGTGTATATGGGAATAGGGGTGGGGGTGAAGTGAGGACTGTGAGAGTGGTTGCAATATTAACATAAAATTTCAGCTAATTTCACCGAGGGCCCAAATCCTATGATTTTATCATAAATATCCTTTTTTCAATTTTATACATTTTTCAATTTTATAAACTGCGCGCCGAATCGATTTGTGGCAATTAAAATACAATCATCTAATTGAAGCTGAGATAATAATATCACTAATTAAATTGAACGTCAATTTAATAATAATAATAATAATAATAATAATAATAATAATAATAAGTCTTAAAATATTGCAAAAAAGTTATTGTGAGAAATATCATTTTCAGTCAAAATTTGAACTTGAAACTTCTGACAAAAAAAGTGTATTATTAAACACTAAGATCTGCTTCGACTGAATATAGAAATTTTTTCTTTGTATTATTTACTTCTTATTTGCATTATTATCGGTCCATTTTTCACTTACTACTTACTATTTTCTTAATAAATTTTATAATTGTATTATTATAGGTTGTTCAAGAAAAGGACTCCGAATTTCTCGGGAAGATGACGTTTAAAAATGAATTTTTAATGCAAAAATGTAAAAATGACGAACGTTTAAAATATCTCCGTTGTTCTTGATTTGATTGAGAAAATACTACAGGGAAAAGTTGTTCGATATGAAGAGACACATATTATGATAAGCAAAAAATTTATATCCAAGTCATTTTTTGAGACTTCACCTTCACTTTTTTAAATGGATTAATTATATGATATTTTTACACAATATAATTCCTCTAATTATTCTGCATATATTATAGATAAACATAATCATTATAATTGAATAATATCGAAATAAAAACTGTATAGATCGACAATCCGTCAAAAAAATTTAATATATTTTTATATCTATATTAGAGCGACACTTACAGTATGCAGACAGAAAAATATGTTTTAATAAAATTTTCGAACGTGTAAAATTGATGTGCATGCTATGTCCTATCGCGTGCAACGAAGCTGAATATTTAACGTGATCCTTGCGTAAATATATATTTTGGATTTGTCTACTATTTTATCAAACAAATAAACAGTAGAGTGTACATGGGACTTTCGACTCAAATTCAGCCTGCGGTAAATGTGAAAAGCCATGTTTACAAGTACCGAGATTTTACCAAAAAATAACGCTGGGAAATTTGCCGGATTCAACGTTAGATGCACTGCCGTCTGGAGGCATCTCTTCTCGCAGACTTTGTCTGTATATCTCGAGAGAAACTTCTTAGTATCACCTTATGGCCATTAGCAAAGAACGGGGAGGTAGAAACGAGGTGCCTTAAATGCAACGCGTCAAGGCGTTTCCAGTTCCGCACAACGATTGGGAAGAAGACAGAATGAAAGTAAGATAGAATGAAAATAAGATAGAATAAGAAAGTAAGATTGAATAAGGAGGGAACATGACAGCGGAGAGAACGGGAAAGAAAGAGATGAATCCCGACGTTTTAATTCGAGATGGAAAGACTGGATGGGGAAGAGGATGAGGGGAAGAAGAAGAAGAAGACGGAAGCAGAGAGCGGCGGTCGGGTCGGGCGTACGTTCCAGATTTCTGAAGCCGTTCAATGATATTCTCGAAGAGAACGAATGAAGGCGGAGGGCTCCGGATGGCCGCAATGGAGTTGGATTTAGCTGGAGGGCGGATGGCAAACCGGGTCGCACAGAGCTGGAAGATGCGGCTGTGTGTTCTCGAGTCTCATTCTCTTCCCCGTATTTCTCCCTCTCTCCGCTCGCCGCTTTCCTCTTCTATCTCTCTCTTTTTCACTCTCTACTCGCCACGCCGTAAGTACATGTCTATCTATAGACGCGCACGCGATCATGTTATACTATGTGACTGAATAGTATTTGGATGCACCGGTCGATCTCTATCTGACTCCCGAGATGCAATTGACAGGTCCGTGTGGGTTTGTGTAAACCATCCGGAAAAATATAGCTCGCGAGGAACGAAGTTCTACTATATTCTTCTCTCTTTGGTATCAATGCGATTTGGGTGTTGATCGACAGTATCTCTTGGCAACGGCAGAACGATAAGCGAGACTGACAAGCGAAACATTTAATCGTACTAGTAGTATAGTAATATATATGCTTGCCGATATCTATCGTATCGTTTCGCAATCATAAAGATTAATATATTAACGGAGATCTAGTCAAATCTAGTCACATAATAAAAACAGATGGTTCACGTACACATGAAAATATATTTTATTTTTCAGGTTTTTATTAATTTAATTTTATTGACATCTATTTTTTAAAACTTAAAATTATTGAGAATGCTTTTGAAACAATTTGTTATTAATATTGAAATCGATTTTAAGACATTCTATATATTTCAAAATATATCGCCGCATTGATGAAAAAAGTGACACATAAGTAGAAAATTAATATATATTTTTGAGATATTAAAAAAAAATCAACCTTATAACGACTGATAAAAAGTACACATTTGTAGAGAGAGATAGCCTTCCTAATTTACCGATAGAAAGCAGAAATATCCTCTGAACAATTGCAACGATTGTTTATTAAAAAAAAAACATTTTTTAGTTAGATAAGATTGTTGTCAATGCTGAAATTGTTATAAAAAAATATCTTATTTGAAATTATATCATTTTTTCTTAAAAGCTAAGTATTTTAATGTGATTTCATTTATAGAAATTTATCTTATTTCAAATTGTAACTTTGTTTAGTATATTTAAGAAATAGAACGTTCAAATTGAGACAGTTTCAGATCTTAAATTTAGACATGTGATATTTCAAACATTAGGAAATTGTTTTTGAAATACGACGTATCTCAAGATATCACAACTTTGACAAGAGATAAAATTTATATCTTTAATAAGCCAGCAAGAATAAATAGGCAAAATCAAACCGGACTTATTCAATTTTTTAGTATCTATTTTGGACTAAATTATACTATCATAATAAAAATTTTGTATCCTGTGTCATTTTGAAAAAAATGTGACACTACTAACTTAATATAAAATACAAATTAGTACAAAATAGGTACTAAAGAGTTGAATAGGTCCAGTTTAATTTTGCTTATTTGGTCCTATTGGATATATTATTAGAGATTAAATTTACACTGTATTAACATTGCAATATTCGAATTTTAAAAATACAATTTTAAAGACATTATAATTGAAAATGACACAATTTTAAAGTATACATTATAATTGAAAATGTAATATGGAAGGAAAGTGAAATTATACATATTTATTATCCTAATTAATACGTTTTAATTCAAAATTTTTTTTAATGCCTTACAGAAAGGTTGCTAATTTTGAAATGTCTCATTTTTTCTATCAATGCGGATAATATATTTCACTAACGCAATCCAATTTTCTCTGTTATCCAATTTTATGTAGTATCGAATAATCTCATGGTAAGAAATGTAATTTCTATCATCTTACATTTCTTAATTTGAACTTGCTTGCGGAGAGAACATTTTTTAAAGAAAAAAATCCAGATAGATCGTCTTCTAAGAAATCTAATTC
Organism: Atta cephalotes; assembly: GCF_000143395.1. Lineage (NCBI taxonomy): Eukaryota > Metazoa > Arthropoda > Insecta > Hymenoptera > Formicidae > Atta > Atta cephalotes. Next base: position 3,002,330 of record NW_012130098.1, on the reverse strand, counting down.
TGATTGCTCGCAAGAAACCGCGAGCGAACTGCATAGCTTTGCCGATTCAGGATCAAAGGAATGATTTGTATTTCCTTTCCTCATGGGTCTCATTCCGGTCGGGCTGCAATCAACGATTATAATGATCGATCTAAATTCAACGACGATCTCGTGGAGCGAGCGACAATTTATTAACGATTGATTTGCAATGTAAATTCACGGTAGAGCCTGAGCGAGCATCGCGTTACGACGATCGATATCGACTTTGCCGACGCGCGTGATCATTCCGCCAGTGACAACTATGACTCGTGAGAGTCGCCGATTGGCTGGTCACGTAGTACGGACGTTAATTACGCTTCGGTCCTGACTAAGAGGGAACTTTGTTCCCGCGGGGATTAGACTCTCGCCGGATTCCGGAATCGTGCGGCGGCGGTTCCGCCCGGTGTTAACACCGGCACACCGGATACATACTGAATAGGATGACGTGCTGCTTCGTTACTGTTCTCGTGACATCCCTTCTTTCGAGGTCAGTTAGGGACCGATCCTATCAGGGCGTTATGAACGATAATCCGGTAGATTCGCCAGTCATTGAATTTTGCCGTCGAGGTAATCTTTCCCCGCTATGTATCGCAAATGTGCTACTATTTCACCGAATAAATTATTCAGACATGCTTTTAAGAGTTCCATGCCACTCGCTCCTTATCCATTTATGGGTTACGGTATTTTGCAGACCTTTACAGTTTTGTATATATTATTGTACATATTTTCTTGTATTAGTGAAATGCGTAATATAAAAATAATTTTATCCAATATGGCTTATATCTAAGCATACGACGCTTTTATTCAACGTTAAAAACTAGTGATTAGAGATGAAAAGCATTTCTTAACATTAATTAGAGAAAATATGAAACATTTTCAACATTTACATTTTGGTGCAATGATGATTTAATTATATCCATAACCATGTACAAACGGCAAGTAAGCCATATCGGGTACTAGATAACTTACCCAATGTGGGCTAAGGCGTTGCGAATTTGTGAGTCCAACATTAAAAGCTAGTGGTCAGATTTTAAATTCATAGAAAACATTTCTGAATGTTAACATGAAACATTTTTAATATTTTATCGTGGGTGCAGTGAAGATTTAAAATCCATGTAACTATTTACAAACAGCAAGTAAGTCATATTGGTCGCAATTACATTAATAATTAAAAATCGAGCAGTCGAGAGATGCAGTTGCTTCATAAATCAGTTGAAAGATCATGTATAATATTACAATATTCGATTTCGCGTATGATACAGATTTGATTGGAATTCGTGAAATCGATCATTGCAAAATGGAATACCGCGCACCGGTAAATCAAGGGTCATGAATAAATTTCATGTGTCTTAGCCCTTAAGAGCCTTAGGCTCGCCGCTGATGCAACCTCCGGCAATACCGTGTAATTGCATAATTTATCGTGGACGCAGTGAACCACGCGCTAATGGATTTCCGAAATAAATTTTGATAATCGCCCGAGGCGAACCATATCTATAGTGATTAATTTTCAAATCGATCTTAGTGTAACACATTTGTGATTTTATATTGATAAATAATAAATAGCCTTCCTAATAACAAAATAAAATGCTAGAAATAAACACATTATTTAAAAAATATATATATAAATTTGATTATTGCATATATAAATTTTAAATAAATATAAATATAATCTAGAAAGTATGCTCGAAAATAACCAATCAATCAGTTTCAAATTAAATAATTTCTTTTCATTTCGAATTCCACGATCATACACGCAGCGCATTAACAATTCATAATATATTATCTATAAAATCGCATCGGTATACACATATCATATATAGGTATACGTGATGAGTGTTTTAGATGTTTTACAATTAAATACCTTCATTTCCAACGAAACAGCTGTAAATAATAGAGGCTAATTTCGTGATTCATCAAACACGGCGCGTTTACTTGATTACTCTCAAAATAAATGCAGTTATTTATACCAGAGATAAATTATGGTTGGCACAGTTTCCGGAAGATTTAATTAATTCATTTGTAGTTCATTTATAATATATACTAACTGATGATCATTAAGAATATGTTCGTTATTAAGTAGACTTGAATAACATAAATAATTTATTTATTTAGATTTCGATAGCTAAATTTATTTTTTTTATCCCAGATATGAAGTGATAATGTAAGTTTACAGTGCGCACAATTCGATAAGTTTAAGTGCTTAATGCGCAAATTGCATTAACGCGAGGAAACATCGTTGCTGGCAACGCCCTGCTCAATTGCATAATTTATTCAGTGTAACGTACTCGCTAATGGATTTCCAAAATACATTTCGACAGTCCGACGGAAGCAACTCTGCACTATGGATAGCAGAGTGGCGAGATCACACGTTAGCATTGAAAGTGCAGCGGAAGAGGCAGTGCGAATACAGCGCATAAATGGGTATTAACCCTAAGTGATATAGCGATGTAGCAGGGGTGTAAAGTGAGAGTCGATTGACGTCTGAGAACGTGTCGCTACCTCGATCAGAGGTTCGCCGATCGAAGGAATATACATGCCTCTCTTTCAATCTTGATGAAATTTGATGCACTGATACCATACACAACGTAACGAATTGCATCGAGCGTTGTCTTGAAATAAAACAACCCTATCTAATTTACCGTGAAAAACGAGGCGTTTAACGAGCCAAGATTAATGAATCTCCAAGAGTTCGATCGACACTGCATCTAACTAATCCTTCAACATACCGTACACAACATCCCAAAAATGGAGCGATCAAGCGCTGCATTGTTCGCCTTTGTTCAAGGATCAATTTAGCAAACAAGCTCACTGGTTCCGATCTATTCGGAATACGCGAGAGTGTGAGCAGTCGCACGTCCCTCCTCTATCTCGGTACATCGGTCGGAATAAACGCAAGTACGGTCCTACATAAGACTCCCCGTCGCCTATCTGTTCCATAACGTATGCTTCGAATGGGTATGCAAAGAAGGCTCGCCTTACGATCGGAGAGGATCGCAGGAATGGATAGAGGAGAAGAGGCTCGAAGGAAATGTAGTTGGAGGGAGAGGGAGAG
>NW_012130098.1:2996250-2997081 GCF_000143395.1 Atta cephalotes | reverse complement strand
GAGAGAGAGAGAGGGGGAGAGAAAGGAAAGAGAGAACGAAGTAACACGGTGAAACGGGGCGAAGGGGCGGTGCGACCCGGAAGAGGATCGCTCGAGCGGCGGTGTGTTACAGGTGCCGAGGTGCGAGAGCTTGCCACGAGGTAGGGGTAACAGTAACGCTCGAGTCGAGCGGAATATAGAGTAGGTCTAGCCGGCGAAGGGCGACTAGTACATACGTAGGTTCGAGGGCCAGGGTTTGCACGAGCGACCCACAAGTGGCGGAGCCCGTGTGTGCACAGGCGACCCTCTCCTCGCCTGGATTCCTCGCCATCATCCATTCCCGACCACCCATTCTCCAACTAAACATCGTAGCCGCTCTCGAAGGCGATATCTCTTTAAAAATACTCCTCTACCGTCTCGAGTACCTACCGCGGCAGATTCGAACTCGGCACAAAAAGGACTCGTAAGTGCTAAAAATGTAGCTTTTATAAGAAAACTATCTTTTCCTAAATATGACAGTATAATGCACTTCTTCCCGTTTTTTATACATTTACCGTGTAACTCATAAATATTATCATAAATGATGCCTACAAGTTTTTTACTGACATACGAGCGTAAAGTATTTTCAAAGTGCAGGCTGACACGAATATAAAACGAGATTAAAGTTAGATTGAAACATTCTAAACATAGGCGTTTATTATGAGATTAAATTTAGCCCGATACAAATAAAGTAGGTCTGAGTTTACACTCATAATCGTACAGCGTGCATTTACTTGTGCATGCGAACACGAGCAAATATCTGTGATCTACTTTATGAGAGAGAAATTCTTTTTTTATCTCTCTCTCTCTCTC
>NW_012130098.1:2990581-2996230 GCF_000143395.1 Atta cephalotes | reverse complement strand
CTTCTTCTCTCTCTCTCTCTCTCTCTCTCTCTCTCTCTCTCTCTCTCTCTCTCTCTGCATGAGTTTAAATATAATCCACTAACAGAGCATCTTCGCTTCGCATAAAATATAACTTAATTTGAGAAACTGGGTGGAAATTTATTCGTTTTATGAAATCATATTGAATTTTTTGTAGCTGTTAACCTTAGAACACGCTATCGGACGTAAATTTTATGTGCAAGTGAGCTAGGTCATTAAGTGCTAAGTTACGTCTTCAGCGGTCATCAATAAATCCAACTTGTCATGTTAAAAGCAAGAGAAAAGCGCGATTAAGCTTTTAAAAATTCAATCTTATAAATTCAATCTATATTAATTTAAATCCTCTAGTAGCCATTAATTATATATATAGAGCAGATAATTGTATTTTTAATGACAAGATATCGTTCCTAAAGAATTAAAGTGTAAAATTTTGTGTGTTACATTAATTAAGAATGATTCATTTCCTCAGTAAAATTGATATTACAACAACAATATTATATCACTTAATCGATAGCATTCTAAGCCTATGTCATTGTTCATTTAATTTCGAAGCGACCATTTTGTCAGAAGAGGAGAATTGAGGTGTCATACTGTCGTTCCTTCGCGATTAGTTCTCTTTAGATTTCGAGTACATTGGAGAAGCGGTGCCATCGATCGAATGATGAACGTACTCGCGACGGGGGTGGTTTACTTTGGTGCTTTTCGACTCGGCCCGACCTATTTTTAGTAACCGATATTGGTGTTTACGCGTCACGAATGTTATTTTGTTGGGGGTGTTTCATCATTCACGTTGTGCCTATTGTGTCAAGTTGAGCAAACAGTTTTGCGCGCACGCGGTGTAAATAAATTTATGTGACCAAACGTTTCAGAATAACAGGTCTGTAAACGAACGCGCTTCGAACCTTTAGGACGTGTGCTCTCGTAGTTATTTCTATCTTGCTGCAAATAGCTCGAACACCTACCACTCGTGAAAGTAAATTCATCGCCGTTCTTTGAAATACGCTCCACGGCGATATTCCTTTAAAGACGTTTTCACGTCCGTTCGAGTTCTTCCGCTTATTAGATCTTCGTGCTGTCGGTACTTATAACGTCTTCAGTTCCACTGTTTGCTTCCAGTAAATTCTATCCCAATACATCTTTATTCTTTGTACGTCGCTCGATTCATCGGCGTATTTTATTTAATGCCATACTTTTATAAATCTAAAACGATTTTGAAATATCTATTGTTATGGCTACTTTATTACATATTATTATTGCCGTTTTATTTACTACTCTATTTTTGTTACTTTCAATCAATGCAGCATATATGACATTTTTCCCTAAAGCTATGAAAATGATTTTTTTTTATTAAGTATAAAAAAAGTTCTATACTCGATCAAAGCAGGATTTTAAATATTTCTCTTGTATGAATTTATATGTACACACAATTTGATTCCGCCGAAGTCTTTTTTAGTTTTGAAACGCTATCATGAGTAGAACCAGAATAGCAATATCAGTTTACTAAATTGATAAGCAATTTAATAATTTTTTTTATATTAACAAACATCTAGTAAGAATATTTTTTATTTGATGTTAATAATCATTTGAAAAACTGCTAATGATTTTATTGCGAACAATATTACCTCGACTGAAAATAAAATCTGAATTTCACGCATACCAGCGAGCGTTCTCACAGACTACAGAGACTTTTATATAGTATTCTTCGCAATAACTAGTAAGGGAAACGTCGTGTTTCAAGGAGATGTGATAAACAATATGATACAAATTTAGATCTATGAGAATAAATCTAATTAAATATACGAAATGTTCTATTCTTTTCTTGTATATATATATATATAAAATCTCAAATAAAGCACATAAATATTTTTAAATGATTTGTGCTATAAATTAATATTATTGGCATCAAGAAAGATCTATAAATATTATAGCTCGATTTTTAATTTAAAAAAAAAGACAGTGAAGCGATCCGTTATTGGAAAAGGTAATGTTATTGATCCGGGTCATATTATACTAAAATGAGAGCACTCGTAATCGTGAGAGCGTCGACATAATGATAAGACATAACGCAAACATATCTAGACATAGTCTAGAATTCAGAGATTTCATTTTCATGCATACGCGTTTATAGCATCGTTTCCTGACACGTACCGATACGTAATTACCACTTTCCAGAGCGGCGTAAGTCTCCTCCGTAAAGTATACGGGCACCGCCTTTTGCTATAACATTTCAACCGTTCGTGCTATTCGTGCTATACTTTTAGAACGTTCCAGCCTCACAGTAACGACGAACGAGACGCCATTTGGTACCGACATTAAACCGATATCGCATTAGATTTTCCATTTTTTCGAAGAATCGTTCGGACAATCTTACGTTACCAGCAAGTCGTTATCACCGCGCGCGATTCTCATTCGCTAATACTTTCCCTGCGAGGAAAGGAACGTCCGGTAAAAGTAAAGGCAAACTGCCGTTCGAGCATAGATCCGGTATAAATTCCTCAAGAGTATGGATTATGGAATTTTGAACACCCTCGCCTCTTCTCTGATTCGGCGGAGCTACATTAACGAAAGGAAATACGCCGCGCGAGAACGTCGAGCGCGACTAGCTACGCTAAATAATTCCAACGCACCCGCAAACGGGCAACGCGGATTGTACCGCCATTGTACCACCCTTACGGGTGTACGCTGTAGAAACGATTTGCGTAGCTCCGCTCGAGACTGTTGTTTATTTAATGTTTGATGATGTATGTATATATGTATCCTCACGCTCACAGTACTGTGGTTGCCGGATTAATACGGAAAATTAGACGTCGCTAAATACAGAAATCCGAAAGAATAAGTCAATAAATCGAAAATTTTTGCGACAGTCTCAGTTTAAATCTCAGTATAATAAAAAATGCAATTCCCTATTATGAAATATTATAATTATAAATTTAGATCAATAATCGTGGAAAAAATTCATATACGGCGATACATATATTTAACATATAATTTATCCAATATTTATTCAATGTTTTAATTAAGAGCTATTATTATAATATTCATTATTTTCTAGGTAACAATTAGGTCTCACTTAATAGTTGAATGTGGTTAAATAATGGGGTTGCATAACTATTATATCTAATGCAGTTCCAGTAAACAGATGAAATAATAATTTATGTTAACAGGTTGCAAAGTAATTCTATTTACTTCAATATTCTGTCATTATAATTTTCGATTATCTATCTATATCTGTAGATAATTAATATATAAATTATTATATAGTTTAAAAAATATTTTTATGCGTAATTACGACTTCCTTTAATTAAAACATTATGAATCTACATGCGCACGGAGGTAGTGCAATTTAATAGCACACAATGAAAATTTCCACGGTTCTGCCAAATTGCTGATTTTCATAAAATTCGACGGCAATCAATCGCGCCGACTAGTTCATTATCAATAATTTCCAAAATTAATTCCCAAGTCCAACAAAGCCGATAAGCCCCGAAATATCGCGTCGCATTATTATATCCGAAAATGAAATTCTCTCGCTGCAAGGTTATCTTATGGCGCGGTATCTCGTTAACACTAATCTCTGCCTCGTAAACCGACGCGTCTTCTGCTTCTTCCATCCTGCTAGCAGACATCATCACGGTATCTCTTCAATCCCTCTGCGCGCTCCATCCTGGTGTCACTACGTAAATATTTGCGCATTAAGGGATGAAAATAATAAGTCGACAGCCCCTTGAGAGAAGGTTTCTTTACTTGAGTTTAGAAGCGCTCATAAAGAGAGTGAAGTCGCTTTTGAGTGAACGCCACTAAGTAACGCGCTACTATATAGGCGCGACCCTCGGATATCGAGCGGCACTCATTGTCTGAATTACGTGGAACCCAAACGAAAGCATGCTCGTTGAACCACGAGAGCCACTCGCCTGACCTCATATGCGATTTTTTCCGGTTTCTTTATTGGTATACTTATTGATATACTGCTCGTATCTATATTATCTAATTATAAAAGCATGCGTACTCTTTAAATTCTTTAGAGTGAAATCTTATTCTAAATAGTGAAAAGTGTACTCTAGTCTTGAAAAAGAGTGGCTCAGTTTTCAATCTTTAAGAATGAAATTTCACTCTTCAAAGTGAGAGTCATTCTAAAAGCTTTTGAAAACACGTTTTGATTTCTAACGAATTCGTAGACAATATTAAAACAAATTTCTTGCAATAGATAACTGTAAGTGCAGTAATAACCTGTAATTATTGGAAGAACTTCATAAAAAAAATGTAAAATGTGATGCATTACAATTTATTAAAAATATTATTATAATTAACATTTTAAACTCCTTTAGATTTATCCTATATTACTGAAAATCTCACTGACTTTGATTTTTGACCCTCTTACAATCAACTGATTTAATTCGTATTTTACGTCGGCGAAACTAAGTACTTTACACTTAAAGAACAGTTTTGTTAAAGTATCTAAAAATTTATTTAAATCTAAAAATAATTTTGTTAAACCATCAAAATAATTATGTACGATACGTATGAGTTAATTACTAGAGAGTCAAAACTTTTTGTTGCAGCATGCATTGCCTATTATACTTGAATGTATTGTATAATTATTTTATTAATCTGATAAAATTATTTTTATCTTTATTTAACTAAATTTTTAGATACTCAGCAAAATCGTTCTTTCCATGTAGGTGTCTATTGCCAAGAAAAAAACTTTTGTTAAAAAAAATTAAAAATTAAAGTTGAGAATTTTGCAAACGTAATCGAATGAATGGCCAAACGGACGAATGGGGATGACGGATTAAATTTGCGAAATTATAAAGTAGCTTGATATATATACGTTGCACTACTTAATAAGCAAAATGCTGCTGGTAGTAAACTTAATTTGTGAATTATATTTAAATATTTTAATATTAATTTTTTTAAACAATAAGAATTTTATTGGGCCATTTATGTGTGTGAATTAATTTTTTTAATTAAACTTTAAATATATAAAGAATGTATTTTTTAGCAATCTGTATATATAACAATAAAGATAAATAAAAATAATATTTTCGAAATATTTAACAAACTGTTTTTATCTCAATTACGAGAAACAATATTAGTTTTTTGTAAACTGGTATTAATGGATTTTGAATATTTTTTATGAATTTTTTACAGCCTGAAAATCACAAGAATAGACTTCGTATATCGATTATTTATTCCGGTATTCGGTGATGATATATGATGACGATCGCGCGTGACACTTGGAAATTATGTTTCATATCGAGTGTCTGTTTTAAACTCTTCGTGACATGCGGCACTTTTGGCTGTGAGAAATTACACGTGCGCCATGTAACAACCGTGACCGTGTCAAATCGCGAATTTAAATACAAGCGGCTGAGGCGCACCAAACCGATCATTAAATGCAAAACGTCGGAATGTCGGATGCAGGTTACGGAATTTCCTTAATGAAAAGTTGATGGTAACGTGATTATATAATTGAGGCGCCAAGAATGATGCATGACTGTCCTGCAAATACCTCTAATTTTAGTAAAATCTTTAGAGAACGCGCGCGCGCGCGCGCGCGTGTGTGTGTGTGTGTGTGTGTGTGTGTGTGTGTGTGTGTGTGTGTGTGTGAGTGAGTTATTTTTCTTAGTAATT
>NW_012130098.1:2988872-2990561 GCF_000143395.1 Atta cephalotes | reverse complement strand
AGTTAAATACTTAGTAGACGCGCGCGCGCGCGCGCGCGTGTGTGTGTGTGTGTGTGTGTGTGTGTGTGTGTGTGTGTGTGTGTGTGTGAGTGAGATTTTTTCTTGATTAAAATAAATGTATTTAATTAAAACATTAATAATTTTCTCTTTGCGATTTGTAATTTGAAATACCATTTTTGATTCTTTTATTTGAAATATCGCATAAATCGAAATCGAAATTGACACATTTCGATCACAGAAGTAGATTTTATTACAGCAAAATTCAAATAGATTTCTGTATCTCAAGTTTTAATTGCATTTATATATATTACGCATAGTGATTGAAACGAGATATTTGCGTATTGCGAGAGATAGTTCACTAGAGCGGAAAATATAACACATACGTTATACATAATAACAACGTTTTCTTTGAAGCTCACAGAAACAACGTGAGAGACAAGAAAACATAATAAGAATATATTTTTCCAACTACTAAGACATGATTGCTAAAAATATTTGTTTTTCAAACATTTCTGAATTGCATAACTTTGATCACAATATTGCAAAATATACATAAACATGAAGAGATTTAAGAAAGGAGCGGTGATTCGCATTACTTATTTATATAATTAATAGTTAGAATTATTTAAATAAGATTATCAGTTGCTATTCATCATTGTCATATATCAATTATTAGACATCATAATAATTTTCGTAATAAATTTACAGAGATTTACAATCTTTCTACAGAGATAAGCTTCCAAAATTGTGATTACTTATGAAATAATAATATAAGTTAAAGAATTACTTTGACTTCTCGAAGGAAAAATATTTTTCGCCGAACGGCATCATTATTCCCGAAATGCCGATCATGACTCAACGGGGGAATCTTCATTTTACTGTTTTCGTCCTACCTCGCTGTCCTAAGCCACCCAATTTACGGTGCAAACATTAAGGTCGTCATAAAGTACCGGCAGTCTTAAGACGCCATAAATCGCGTGCGCCTTTCCGCGCGCCACAACGTCGACCCTCCGCCATCCTCTCTTTCCCAACGCGCGTTCCTTTCGCTCCACTTTTGAGGGCGAATCTGCAAAAGCCCGCGCGGCACGGCAGGTGTATTTCACTTTCGTGGCTGTAGTTCTCTGGAGCACGCGTGCCAAAGCAGCTTACCGAGAATTTCGTTGCCGTCTTTTGCCCGCCTGAGAGGGAAGATTGCGGGCTGAAGTTGCGCGCCGCCACCGTCGACGGAACAAAAGCACCCCTTGCCACTTAAATATTAAATTCACCGCGGAGCAGAGAGAAGATGAAAAAATTAATTAATAATACGGTCGAATATTAAATGCCTTTGTTTCACACGCCAGCTTTAAAAGTTTACAACGTTTGACGATGCTCACATTCGATCTCAATAGCATATTATGCGATGACGAAATAATGAGCTTGATATAATAGTACAATTATTAAATATAAATTTTCTTGGATTTGAAAAAAATGTATCCAATGGATGATACGCATGCATTCTTGCCAGTACGGAAAAATATATATTTACCATTTTTTATAAAACTTGTTTCTTTTAAGATTCAATGCACACACACACACACACACACACACACACACACACACACACACACACACACACACACACACACACACACACGACGCGCGCACAGAGAGAGAGAGAGAGAGAGAGAGAGAGAGAGAGAGAGAGAGAGA
>NW_012130098.1:2981694-2988852 GCF_000143395.1 Atta cephalotes | reverse complement strand
AGAGAGAGAGAGAGAATAGACTATTTTATAGATCACAAATAAATTGTATAAAAAGTTAAATATGACAGAAATGTCCTACGGAAATAACATTTAGATTATGCGATCAAGAAATAGATGAAGAGCTTTGAATCTTTTTATATGTGACAAGGTATTCGTAATCAAAATCTATCGGCTCCATTCGTCAACATATACCGCATATCCTTGCGGTATACCTATATCTAGACTCGTTGCCGTATCTAAAACGAAATAAATCTTCTGGGAGGAAAGCGGATTAAAAGAAACTGAAAATCTATCCGGCGATAATAAGGACGAACGTTATATCGACGAAGATTGAGTCGCAGGATAGTTCCGCGCGGTAATTCGAGGCGCAAATAAATCGATATCTCCGCGTTCGTTGGTTGTTATTATTAATGACTTTAGTGCTCGTCGTTGCGGCGATAACGGGATATTAGGTGGACTCTCATCGCTATGTAAAATTATAGAACGGTTTGGCGAGAGAACACAGACGTATTTCCGCATAAGCGGCGTCATTATCATTTTAGCGTAATTAGCGTTAGGTAATTACTGAGCATATTCATCATGGCATGTCTGGGATATCATACTCGAATAGTATTTATATATCGTCACACGGTGCATATTCATAGTCATCGCATGCATGCACGCGCACACGCACACGTTACAAACTACAATAACGGTGCATGATGTGCAGAACATTTTTTTTTTCAGATAATAATAGAAATAACGATTAATAAAAGCATAGTAGTACAGTTATATTGGAGCGCAGAAATTCTTCATATAAAATAGCCAGTCGATACGAACTAAAAGTAACATAACATCGATGTGATAATTTCGCACTCAACAATATGAATGTAATATAACACATGTTATATTACATAACAATTACATTGTTCAATGCAAAATTATAACATTTATATTATGTTTCTTTTTAGTTGATGTGAGCTGAGATATTTGCTTTGAATTATACAATTTTCCATTAGAATGTTTTTTTAAACCCATCTTCAACGATTTGAATCTAAAAGTAAGAAATTTATATCCCTAATGAACAAAGAGAGAGTAAGTTCGCTTCTACAATGTCCGGAAAGAGAAGTGCTTCTCTCTCTATATATATTAGTTACGATAATATAATTCAGTGCAACCAGAAACGCAATCACAAAATAGTAATAAGGAAAGGAGAAATACATGTCAAAGATTTTTTTTCATTTCACATTTGTAAACTCGCATGAAATCATTCTGTAGATTATATCCCGTATAGGCAAATTCAACACTATTCATCTTTTTAAATTTTAAACAAATTAAAATGAACAATTAATCGGACAATTTTATCAAATAGTTAAATAACACACAGTAAATAACTCATAAACTAGAGTGATTTTAATGCGATTGGATTAAATGTCTTTAGCGACGAAGAATACATTTACCTCGAAACTCGGAAGCCGCGGAATTTCATACGATAATACAAACGTAACGTGACACAGTTTGGTAACTATCGTTACAATTATACGGCGCGGATGAATGCCAAAGCGAGACAAACAATGGAGGACAAAATGAGTCCACGAAGATGAGAATACTGAATTGTAGCAGTTGCATCGCCGGCGGAGCTGCTATTATCGTGGTCGCTCGTGCGTATGCACACACGTGCACGCGGATGCGCTTTCGCGTGACATCCGCCTAAACCGCTCTGTTTTGTAGCGCGCACAACAGATACATTGGGAATGCGAATGCCGCGTGTAAAAGGCAGCTCGAGAAACAGATGCGTGGCAGTGGGTGGTGTTAATAATGCCTGACGACGGTTCTTACAAGTCGCCTTACGTCAGAAAAGCACTGACACACCGTGCAATTTAAGTACGGCAGGCATCCCGTCGTCGCAAATATTCGCGCAAGACGTCTTCTATCACGTATTCTATGTATATCCACTCTACCGAATGCATTTCGTCTGTGCAAGCATCTTTGTGAAAAAAAAACTCAAGAAAGAGATTAGCAGCATCGCAACAATTTAAAACTCAATATCAACAAAATACAGAAAACAATATATAGTCTTGCTAAGAGGGATCGAAGCGAATTGGATCACAGAGCGAATCAGATCAAATTTGTAAATTTTCAGATAGTCAGTCGATATTTGTTATTAATTTGATTACTTTTTTTCTTTCAAAAGCAGCTCTTTTGAAATAATAAATAATAAAACTGACAACAAATATTTATTCACTATCTCATATATTGATCCGATTCTTCTCGGTCTACCCTAAGTACAACCCAGACAAAACAACAAATCGATGCCATTAAAGATATGATATTAAAATGGATCATAAGTGATTAAAAAACAATTATTTTAGTGATTATTTTAGAGTCATCTTGACATCATTTTGATATCATGATGACTTTTGTTCTGTTTGAGAAAGCAATCTCAATTTATTACATTTTTTTTTAAACAAATCAATAAAATTGTTATAAAGATAAATATTATTTTTCAATAAAGCTGTTTTTTAATTTATTTTTCATTGGGAAATTTGTGTTGTGGGGATGCTTTGTTCCTATGTAGATATCCGAATTTTTTTCGAGAATCCTATCGCGTCAGAATAATATCTTTATAATTTTGTGAATAATACCTTTAGAACTTAAAATAAATTTTACTGAAAAAGAAAAAATTTGTAGAGCAATTTTATATATAAAATAGTGTAGTTATATAAGATAGTTTAAATAAATCATGCTACTTTTATTCTAAAATCGTAGACTTGAGAGCGAACAAATAATTATCTGAGATGGACTATAGTATTCTACCTTATCCAATTATCAATTTACATACGGAATTTCTTCACCCGAAGATATAGAAGCGGACACGCTAACTTCGTTTAACCGTTCGATGAAACAGTTTCAGAGGAGCGTTTTTGATTACCCGGCGCGGTACACTACGTGAGTCGTAAATGTCGATTATTGTGAATTATCGGGCCCGGCATAGATGCAAGTTGGAAGTTTTCAACTCGTAAGTCACAGAGTCGTATCCCTGTAGCGAACTGTAGTGCGCGGTATGTATATGAAAGTACACTTCCCCGCGCGCGCGCTGAGTATATCTGGAAATTATACCCCATAATACAGCCACGGGACTCGAAGAAATTTACCGCCGCAACGTACCGCGTAACAAATGTACGAGTGTTAAAAATGTGGAGGCTAAAATTTCATAAGAAAATGTCGAGGGAAATACGCTTGTGCGCGCACTGGTGTTCCATTACAACGCCGGATACAAAACCCAGGCAGGAGAGAGCGTTTAAAAGTTTATCTTCTATTTCCAAAGTTCTGTCCAATAAGTTTAAATTTTGTTACGCTAATAAACGCGATGTGCTTTTTACTAATATTATTAATGTCGTCAGAATTAAGTTAGAAACTAATTGTTATGAAATACCTTAATACATACTATCTCTTTATGACATCTCTTTTTGCTAATATTGCGTACATAAGTTGCCATAAAATGAGATGATAATAATTGAATGATCAAGTACTTTACAATGAATACCGGTAATCGCGGTGAAACGTTAATGATAATGGTACTTTCTTGAAATTACTACGTACTATGCATGCTGTGACGTATTATGTACAACATAAAATTTAATGTTGATTCACTTCATGAAAACTTACGTTACGGTCGTCTACTACGTATATTTTGCATAAAGAGTCATTTATATAATGTGATTAAATCAACGTATACAACGTGAAAATCATCCAAGATGATCTCGCATATCTTATAAATATGTCTTAAAAAATTAATTAATTTCGCAAATTTTAAGGGAATTTAAATATCATTACAAAATATAAAAGGAATAAAATTATCTCAAAATTTAAGACAATTAAATTCATGCTTTTCATATTCACTCTGTATAATGAAATGAAAAAAATAATACATACACAATTCAAAATGTAATATGAGATGAAATGAGGAAGAATAATTCTCTTTCCCTCTACCTATAATTTATAAAATAATCCGTTGAGAAATTTATATTAACTTTACTATATTAAAATCCAATTTTATTTTCAAATATTATCATATTGTTTTATTAAGGATAATTAACCCGAAAATATAGCCATCTTTTATTGGGTATAAACGATAATCTGGGATAATTTTTACACTTCAAAAGTCATTTCGTTAATATTACTAATTATTCTACAATTTTTCAGTATTTGAGATAATATTTATATATATTTACTTAATATTTAAAAAAACTGAGAAAAGAAATAGAAAAAGTAAGTACGGATTTTCGATTAGTAGAGAAAATTATGTATAATACACTATATAAATATACTGTAATTGAGCTTCAATCAAAGATTTCTCATTGCAGAAAAATTATCCCAGGCGACTATTCTCAGATTAATCGGCGCTAGAGATAAATATTATATTTCAGTGCATTAATAGATCCGATCGTGCAATTGTGTACGTCAAATGCACTCTCCGCCGAGAAACTTCCACGACAGTGTATCGATTATATTGCCCTCGACGTTGTCTCGGATACTGCGCTCGCAATGCAAACGCCTTCGGCGTTATTAACGCCATCGCAGCTTTGGCCCTCATGCTCGCAACTCGCAACAACCCCTTTCCATTTAAGATTCTCATTCCGGGCACGATAACGCTCAGGTAACCGAGACGATGAGGACGACGGCGCGGCGCGACGACGGCACCCTCGTCGTCGCAAGGAACGTCGTGAGGGTTTGGTTTAATTATCTTTGCCTCCATGGGTCGGCGAAGCGCCGACTTACCGGTCTGCGGTACGCTACCCTACCTTGCGACGACGTGACATCATTCCTAATTCTCAACCCCCGCCGATTACATTATTAATACCAACGCCAGAGCAAGCCGACGCGTAGCGTCGTCGCGTCGAAGCGACAAGTTTTTGCTCAAGATTGCCGGAGGTGGCCATACATATGGATGTGAGTTAGAGAGGATGCGCCTGAGACAGACTCGGGAATCAGCCGTGTTATTAGCGATCCTGCCGATCCTGCCGATCCTGCCGATCCTGCCGATCGGCGATCGTGCGAACGGACGTTTCCATTTATTTCTCTGCGCCTCAAGAATTCAAGAATGGCGCGTGATTACATCACGATTTCGTTTATTTTACGAGATTGAAATCGATTCATATAACTGTCTCATAAATATCGCGTTGTACTGATATCGGTATGCTTGATTATTATCTTTCGATTATATTAATGATTACTCAAAGATTTACATCTTTTTGAATATTCAGGAATAATTATTGAATATCGATGCATATATACACGCGCATTAGTTGCGTAATCCTATTTACTAGCATAATCGTGATAGTAACGGAAAGCTATAGAGTCTCGGTTTACACAATGTAAAGTAACTTCCATCGATTATCTAAACGACAAATGAAAATAACAGATAGACTAAAAATTTAAAAAAATTGAGAAGAAAATATAATTTGCTAGATGACAAAATTAACTGGGAAGTAGTTCATATTTTATTTTATGTAAATGATTACCTGGGATGTTTTCACATCTCAATTAAATCACCACTACTAACAATATTATTATATATTGGTTCCTTTCCGATTTATTGGCGTTTGAGAACATTATAGGTATGAATTTATTATTAATTTATTTCACTCACAATTTTTTAAAAAAGTATATAAAAACAACAAAATCAATAATTATACAACTCTTTTACATAAAGTAGAAACTAAAATTTAGGCAAAAGGGCTCAAGAGTCACATACAGTTGTTCAATGCAATGTTGATCTTTGCAACCGACAAAAATAGACGAAATGAAAATTTTCTTTATTTAATTCCACATTGTAGTAAAATTTCAAGATGTATTTTATTATATTGATTACATTGTCACATTTGGTTCATTGTTTGGAATTCTCAATCCAGGATCTTTATCGTTTAATACGAATGAACATTGGGAAATGTCTATGAGGGAACGGTAAAGATTAATCAAGATTAATTGGAGTGTGAAGATTATTTTTTAAAAGTTGCCTCTGAATTTGTATAATTCTACATTGAAAATGGCCTGAACGGGAGCCGAAACATCTGCTTTTTAATTGTACCAAATACATATGAGAGAATAAAAGATACATATTGTCATAAAATAAATTCTGCGCTTTACCAACTGCGTGTGACTCTTAAGTCCTTTTGCCTAATTTTTAATTTATACTTTATATAAAAATAAATTTCAAACCAATTAAGTACCTTTAAGTACCTTTAGCTTATTATGACAGTAAAAAAATTAAGATTTTTAATATAATACTTTTTTATTGCAAATTTTTTATGAAATTCCATATTTTAAAGATTTGTAAAATAGTTATTGAAAAAGAAAGAAAATATATTCAAAAAGAAAAAAACAGTATTCATTTTACAATTGTTCACATTTTTATTGCTGCAGAGGTAGCAAAATGCAGACTATTTTATGCACTTTTCAATATTTCAATATCTGTTTAAACATTAACGACGTCTTTCGTACAGATTATTCAAAATGTATGTTTATATTCTTTCTTCGAAACGTTTCGCTTCGTTCTAGCTGAACTGTTTTCTATAAGCGGTAATAAACTGAGCATTCGAAGTAACCACCAAGCGTAACGCCGCACACGCTCAACTGATCTGATTTCCACAATTTCCGCAGTAGCCTGGCGGATTGTCATGCGAAACGCGAATGAAGCCGTAATTTAACGCGCGTACTCGACGAGGAAAGCACGGGCCATCAGCACGAGCGAAAGAGAGCCGCGACGCGACGCGACGCGCGACGGATAGAGTGAGCGGGTTGACAGCGCGCGAGGGATGGCGAGCGGGAAAGCGGTAGAGCGGAAAATAATGCAGCGTGCGGAATTACAAATTACACGCTACTGGAACGGTGGGTGGGTCCTACCCTCTCGCGGCGTGGCAGAAAGGTTGTGTTCGTTCCGTTGATTACACAAACAACATTCATCGCAACGCGGCTGGTAGACAGAGAGAGAGAGAGAGAGAGAGAGAGAGAGAGAGAGAGAGAGAGAGAGAGAGAGAGAGAGAGAGAGAGAGAGAGAGAGAGAGAGAGAGAGAGAGAGAGAGAGAGAGAGAGAGAGAGAGAGAGAGAGAGAGAGAGAGAGAGAGAGAGAGAGAGAGAGAGAGAGAGAGAGAGAGAGAGAGAGAGAGAGAGAGAGAG
>NW_012130098.1:2973930-2981674 GCF_000143395.1 Atta cephalotes | reverse complement strand
CTTAAATAAATATAAACTAAGTCAATTAATATCAATAATATTTCAGTTCTATAGACTAGCGCGGCCGACGTAAGAAGTTTAGTTCGTGAGAGAGAGAGAGGGGGGAGAATGTGTAGCAGAGAAGGAAGAAAGGGAGAACAGAAAGAGAGAGACAAAGACGTGGCGATATAGGAGTCGCGAGTATCAAACGCGGTCGTTACAAAGCTCACTATTAATCTTTATTACAAACAATGCTCTGTGTTAATTTCGTGTAATTTCCCGCCCGTCATGCTCTAAACGTGCTCGCGCGTACACTCAAGTGTCATATTGTTTTAGCATGTGCCTGCAAGGATGCACAGTCTTTAATCGTGTGCTTTAAAGGGCGATACATAAAAAGCGGTGCTTCCAGATTGATACGCTAGATAGATACGAATAGAGATCATCAATTTTATCTGTATCTTTGCCACCAAGTGGCAAGCAATTTCGCTGGATAAGATAAGTGATAATTGTTGAACGATGTTTTTGAGAGTTTAACTAGAGTACTAGAAACGTAGGTATTCGCGTCCACCATTTTTATTCCTTTTCCTATTCCTTGCTCTGTCCCCAATTCCATCACTGAATTGTGACGGGTTATAGTCATTACAGGTTATGATTTGTATTTGCTGTTTGAAATTTTGTAGCTCCTTTCCATTTTTGTTCTCAAAATCAGTTGAATATCTATCGTAATATTAGTGCAGAACCTGAAGAGTGTCTGGTGTTCAGGTTATTTCTAGATAAGGTGCCAAATATGTATGTCAATTTAAAGAAAAAGATTGAAATCTCTCATCTACGAGAAAGTATAATGATGTTTATTCACAAGTCATGTATTTATTTTACAGCAATACAGCAATAAATTGTCGACGAATATCCGCAGGAAATTAATTAATAATTTAAATAATCGAATACATTTTTCTGATACAGTTAACCGCAACAAGGCATTTTATAAATTTCTTTGCCTTAATATATAATATCGTTAATATATAATATTTCAATTTTTTTTATATCCTTCTTTTCGTCTCTTAGTTTTATGGTAAAATTTCGAAGTGCGAAAATACATAAATACAAAGGTACAAAATTTCCAACAGCTTAGAAGCTATAACAACTGTAATGACCATAACCAGCATAATAGGGCAAGGAGTGGGAAAAGGAGTAAAAAATGGCGGATATGCGAATACTCACGTTTATAGTGCCTTAGTTTAGCGCAAATGTGAATAGGTAAAGCCCATGAAAATAAGTTTTTTAATATCATCCCCCTTTGGTCCAATCAACGCATGTAATCGCTCAAATGTGCGCAAAGCATTGCAATCCGTTCTAACGCGAGTTTTTTCATTTCAACATATATCCCTTCCGTATTCGTGTCTTAATTATCGCAAATCAGGATATTTTACGTGACTGGCAGAACAATTACTGAAAATCCGGATATATTTTCGAGGAGATTTCCCTCTTTTCTCCTCAACGAGACGCAATCCACACGGCGATGAAAAGCAGTGCACGGTATGTTTTACGTAAATGGCGCGTGAAATTGCGTGCGAATTGTGCGCGGGTAACGCGTGCCGTAGCTGTAAACAATGATACTATGCAAATATTATACGAAACGAGACCCGTGGCAGCGTCACGGATTTATTGGAAAACTCGATACTCTCGCCAAGTCTCGGGTCTCTTGAGAACACGCGACATGTACATAAAACACACGTACATAAAACAAGATAATTCCAGATCTCCGCGGATTTCATACCAAGCACGATTTTGCCCCTCATAAACAAACTGTGGAAAAAGCTATGGGAGAAATGAGATGCAGCGCTGTACGCCTTAACGCGAACTCTATATACAGAGCACTTGATACTTTCTAGATTGAAGCTTGCATAACAGAAATCTGTACACATCTAAACCACATATAGTAGTGAAAGGCTATTAACACACAGTAATGCCATGTAGCGCATTTTGGCTGCTTTTATTGTTACACTATAAATTATTTCTCTACATATGACATTGTTATCAATAACATGGAGCAAGTTTACTGTTATTTCGAAAAGCTTTCAAAAAGCTTTTAAACCTCATTACTATCCCACAAAAGCAATGTTCTATAGTTTAGATCCATGTATTGTATCCACCAGTATTTTACTGAACGTATCATTATATTATTGACCAATATTTACATTTTGACAATAATGATATTAATCAAACGCGTACTGTTTATAATAATCGCAAAGCTGACTAATGCAACTGTTAATTGATTAAGTTTATCACAATGAGAATTTCCTCCAAAGACGACTGAACGCGGCGGGGAACAACGTATTATAAAGGGGGGATTAATGAGCATAGAGAAGATCTCTTAGATCATTACCCTTTACGAAGTTTGGGATGGTAAACCCCAGCGAGAGATTGTTAACGTAGTATTCCGCCGATCATATAACAAGGAAGTTGGTTCAACTTGCGGGCGCGATTAGAGTACAATGAAATGAAACATAATCATGATGATGAAATATAAGATTAAAGTATAAGAAATTAATAATAAATAGACAATCCTATTATTTTGGTTCCTTGCTTCAAGAATGACACAATTAAGAAAATGTGATTTTTGTCCTATCATGAATGAATTAAATAAACAATATCCTTTCATCAAAAATGAACTAACTTAATTTTGTCAAAATCGTCGAAAAAAAATCGTGAAATCATTAATCAATTCAAAAAAAGGTAGTCTTTTAAGAATTGTAAAAATAACAAAATGATATTTGATCATGTTAAGAATATATTCTTTTCGCTGTTATTATTTAATTATTTGATTAGTCAAAAATTTTTTCTGTCACATTAAAAAATGTTTCTCTTTTTTTCTGAGAGGAACTTAATATTTTAGTCGTGTTACTTTTGAAGTAAGCGAATGATATGATGTTACGTATAAACTTTGCATTCAGCATTAATTATTATTTTTTCTAATAAGGTATCAAACTTACAAACATTTTTTTAAATATAATTAATTAATCAATTTAATTAATTGATTAATTAATTTTAAAAAATGTATGCAGTAGCATTCGCGAAGGATAGAAACACACGATCACATTTATTATTTAATTTGATATTTCTTACTGATACATCGTTCATTCGCTGAAATCATCACTTTGACAATACTTAATTTTGACAATAGTAACGCGAATTACATCTAGCAGAATATTTATTTCTATATGAAGAAGTGTATCCATTAACTCATACAGATGATAATAATAATAATAATAATAATAATAATAATAATAATAATAATAATAATAATAATAATAATAATAATAATAAGTAGTAGTGTGAACGTGCGAATGTAATCACGTGATTGATACGCGCCAGTAAAAATAAAAATGTAAAGAAGCACATTATGCAAGGATATTTTGTTATATTTTTACGCGAAATCGTATTGTAAACGATATATAAAACGATATATAAAAAAAATGCAAATATAATAGAAATAATCAATGTCAAAATTAAAAAAGAAGCAAAATCAAAATGTTTTGATATATTTCTTATTGTTACATTCAATTGCGGAAATTATAACATATTTAGCTCTGGCAATAGTAACGCGGCAATTGTCTTATCTCTGTCGTGAAACAGTTATTTCTACAGAAAGAAACGCACTCATTAGCTCATATGGATATTCGCAAACGTGCGAATATATATAATCACGTGATACGCGCTAGTAAGAGTAATGAAGGTCGGGCAAGGGACCTTATCTGTCGATAAGAAGCAGCTCGGCCGCGTCATCCCATATATATCTCTTTTTTGGTAATCCCTGAAGATCGTCGCTTGGCCGAATGAGAGCTTTGGTGTTCCCAGACGGCCCGTTTGCCTCTAATAGTCTGTATTAAACATCCTACCAACGAGCATTAGCGATATACGACAATCCGTAAATGCGACCCACTATTTCAATTCGATTTAAAATAGATAATTTTTTACGTTTATAGATTGTCTTTTCTTTTTTTAAATATTGTACTGGCATAAAAGTTTTCCAATAAACACTTTCGTAAAATTTATAAAAATAATTGTTAAAAAGGAACATGGTCGATGGATAATCACTCTACGATCCACAATTAACGTGGATCCGATCGGCGCGACGCGATGTATCTCCTGAGTTTGCGAACCACTGCTTCACAAACACCTGCTATGTCGCCTGTAATGTTCTTCCCGACTGCAGTCTCACTTGGACGACACCGGGAGTCCCGGGTTATAACGTGGCCCGGGAACGTTTTTTGCGCGGACACGTCCCGGCACTGGCATCGATTTCGCATCTACCGGGTGTCTCGGTCATGAAAGGACTTGATGCGGAAGGGAGGAGGGATCGAGGCTGAGGATGCGGGGAGCAGAAAAGGACCTCCATTATCGGGCGTCCCACTTTTGTCCCACGGTTTTGCACCAGTGCAGTGCCGTGGAGAGTACCATGAGTAGCGACTCCTAATGCCATGAAATCACCACGTAACGCCGTATAACGTTCTACGTGCTATTTTCTACCTTTACTCCTAGTCGTTTTCTAATCCAAGGAATTCCAAGAGCGCTTGTTCCCCGTTGTACTTCCACCGTGGCATGAACGGCACTCTAATTTTACCGCAAACATTCCGCTCTTCCCGCCTCCCATCCAGGGAAGCATCTTAAAAATCTCTGGGCAGAGCTTTCCAGGAGTTCTTCCCGTGTGCCACGGAAAATTATTAGATGGCCCCGTGCGATATAATCGAGAGGCTGTATACATTTATCTCCCGTCCTTCTTGGCTGCCGACTAGTAGAAGCACTGAAATTCGCACCGCGCCGTAAAGGTGTAGTAGTAAAGGTTTAATACCTGCAGCCGCTTAGAAAAACTCCATTTTTCGAGGAACGTCAAGCACACAACAGTGCGCTCTATACAAGGGACTTAAACTCTGTTAAATCTGGTCGAATCATTAATTTTGAGACAAATTATTTCACTATTATACTACATTACCATCTTATATAAGTACGAGAGTTTGTGCGGGATTTAGCATGACGGAGATAAATTATTAGTATTCTTGCATATTCAATTAGGATAGCTTACGTTATTATTAATCATCACGATGTGTCGTCGTCTAACAAACATTTTAATTACTGTTGTAAAATGTTGTACGATAATTAATCGAGCAATATCTTTTATGTGTCATCGATAAAATGTCTTTTTTTTTATTCATCGCATTCTACGTTCTGTATCGCTTTAATATTTATTTTTACAACGTGCACCATAATTTCACAAATAACAATCGGGTCGATGTTATTGCATTATTAGCAATTTACCAGGGCGATATTGTCGCCGCACAGTTTGAGTTTTCCTCTGCCGAATTTCACGTTCGGCAGTTCGGCAGTAATTAACCGAGGGAATGAAATCGCTGCGCGCGTTGTGCGTTTATCGGATTTTAACAATAACTCGGACGTTTCGCGTCGACATAAAAACGGGACAAAAACTGCACGACCGTGGAAAAGATGCCGTTTGTTCGAAACAAAACGACATTATCCGCAATCGTCGGTGTACAATCGATTGCGTTGCGAAACTCATGTAAAACAAATCATTCGCCGTTGTAGACGATATCATATTCAGACACAATGCATTTCCATAGCGCGCCGTCGTAATTTTCGGATGCCCCGCTTCGCAACTTGTCCCGATTCAACGGGATTAATTTGATTACAACAACGACGGACATTGCCAACAACAGAGTCGGCTAGTACACGAGGCCGCAGGTTGCATTTCTCTTCTCTATTTATGGATATCGATTCGGACATTTCACTTTCGATATAGCCGTTTGTAGAATTTTAAAATTAAAAATCAGTGGCTGTATCGATGCATTCCCGACCGTGCATCAGCAAATTATTATTTTATAATATTTTGACTTTATTCGATATTATCTTAAAAATGGAACACGTCATATACTCTGTGATTGTTTAATCAATTACGCCATTAAATCAAATTTTTAAAAGAGGTAACGATGACCAACAGTGATCGAGAAAATTAATTTTAGTTAATAATCAGGTTATTTATAAAAGTATAATAGATTTTTATAAAGGTCTAGATTATAAATATCTTGTCATTAAAAGAGTGTGAAATGCATAAAAATGTTGTGTTGCACGAATTAATCCTCAGTCCGCAATCACATTTTTATTCCCTCCATCCTACAATCTGAGTCTTTTTTGTGAAGCGCAAGCTTTTTTACTGTTCTACTAGACTTTCAAAAAAAAGTTCAGGGTTATATTTTAACATCTCTATTACAACACTAAATCGTTTTTTAACTCACATGTTAAAATCTTTATTTAATAAAAATTGAAATTTGAGCAAAAATGAGGGTGAAATCTGAGAGGAATATGCTTGTGCCAAAAAAAAGACCTAGATGCAAACAGAGAGTTAAAGGTCTATTTCCTCGAATGTAAAATTTACGTATGAAAAGCAATATCACTCAATATCGATAAAATTCTAGAGTTTAATCAGAGTAAATTATTTACAAAAATTTTAAATCCGCTTATGAGCGTGATAGTCGATTCGCTTCAACTTCCCTAGAAAACTAGAAATAAGACTCGGCATCGATTGCGGCAGCTGTAGGCGAAGAGAATAGCGTCGTATAAACCGTCAGGAAACATGGTTTTGAGCTCTTACGGGTACGCTATCCAGCATCCGGGCGAAGTTTACCTCTTCTCTCTCTCTCTCTCTCTTCTTCTTCTTTTACCGTTTCTCGACATCGAGCTATATATACACACGCCGAAGATAATCCACTGCTAAGCTCGCTCGATTCGCAAAGACTGTGCGCCGTTTGTTTCGGGATTTGCCATTCCGCTTGACTCCCTTCAAGCTCCCTTGCCACCGCTCCTCGACACGTCGCTTCCGTCCTATCCGCGAATTCCCTATCTCTTTCCGACTATCGCGATAGCTCGACGAGGCAGCCAGTTTCTGGAGAGAACTACGTCAGGGAGTTCGCGAGACTTTGGCAGCGTGGCGAAGAGAGACAAAGGGAAACGGAGGGAAATCCGGGAGGGGAAATGACGGAAAAGCGGCGGAAGAGCGGGCGAGGAGAGAAAGAGAGGGGGGGGGGGAGAAGGGGGGGGGAGGAAGGAAAGAGGGAAGACTGACGTTTCTCTACCGGCTGAACATTGTTGTCTCGCGCAAAGGGTCCCTCTGCCACGAGGCGATAAGAAAGAATCCGCTGTTTATCTGCACTAGTTGCCGCTGGCACTATGGCCGCCATCATAGTGAGAAACGTGGTTCATCGTGGATAGAGGAATGAAGATTGTTTGCACAGTGTAAAACGCAAAGGAGAAAGCGAGAACGTCGCGATGAGTGATAAGCGTGTGCTCTTTTGGATAGAGTGAGCACCGCTGTGAAGATAAATACTGTCTCGAGGAAACGCTGAATGTATCTCTTTGAATTAATTTCAAAGCACAGACTTCCGCCCTGCTCCTTCCTCGTTTTTAATCGAAGGACCGGCGCAAGAACTTTTATTCAGAACATCCAATCTTAATTTTAATAATAGATTCTTTGAGCAATTTGGAGTTAGTTTTTGCTTAACTATAAACTTGGGCAGCAAACTGAGTTTCTTCTTGCTATCGAATAACGAATCCATATTGCCTCTTTAAATTCAGCTGGAATGTATTTTTTCAAGAATTTAATTCGAGATCTAATAACCGTATGCTGTCATTTATAAATCCATATATTGACTCTTCTTTAATTATTATTTTATATATATATATATATATATATATATAT
>NW_012130098.1:2967763-2970722 GCF_000143395.1 Atta cephalotes | reverse complement strand
TATATATATATATATATATATATATATATATACATACTTCACACACACACACACACACACACACACACGCGCGCGCGCGCGCGCACACACACACGCACGCACACGCACGCACGCACATACACACACATACACACACACACACACATATATACTTCGTATTTTCGCAGGTATAAAGTTTCACTAAAAATAAACCTGAAATAATAATTTTTAATAATAATTTTTGCCTAACATTAATCATTATTAGAATTTGAAATATGAATCAGTGATAATTAATATTCGTATAAGTTGCATCAAAGAAAATTTTCTACAATGATGCACAATTTTACTGAAACATTTTCAAAAATTTAACTAGATTTAAAAATATAATTTTGTTTGAACTATCGAAATAAATCATAAGGAACGTTCAAATCGATTGCTGGAATGTTAAAACTTTTTGCAACATTATTATCATCAGCGTTTGAATATTCTACATAATTATTTTGATGATCCAACAAAATTATTTTCAATGTGCTGTGTCTAGTAAAATTTTCCACAAAACGTTCTCTTTCCACGTGATATATATATATGACATAATATAGATATACTGCTAGTCTTTCTCATCCCCTTGCACACGTACAATTTTATTGCTAGTGGAAGACTGTAAAGTTAATTAATGGCACATAAATCGATAGACAAGAATCGACTCGGATAACTTTCGAACAACTTCTCAAGCGTTGCATTACGGATGAGTAAAACTTGCCCAATTATGTCTATTATGTGAAAGGACGTTTTTTAAAGAGCTTAATTTCTGGCGATTGCGGTCAATGTTACTCGTCTGCGTATCTCGTATGATGCGAAAGTATTATGACCGTACAAACACGCTCGGCAATTACAACTGCGTAATTCCGTACGAACAATTAAACGTACTTTTGCACGGTCGATGCCACGTCGCGTAGCAAGTATACAATGTATACAGTGCTTGTTCGCTAGCGGGCTAATTCGAGGTGCATCGATGGCGTGGCGCGGCGTGGCGCGGCGGCGGCGTACACGACGTGCATACACGCATCGTGTAACAATAATCGCGTAGTTAGAATTTTGCACTCGCGCGAGCGGCGTGCCGCCGTGGTTTACCTGACTTCGGGATGCAGGTAATGAGCCGATTAAACGTACAAGTACACACCCCTCCGCAAACATTTCCTCCCTTTTCATCCTCACACTCACTCTTCCTCTTCCTCTCCCTCTCTCTCTCCTGTCTATCTCTCTCACCCTCTCTTCTGGATTCTCCGCGCCTTTGTAACAGGTTATAACGCATTTCGCATAGCACTGGATGGAAACACAACGAATTCTCCCCCTTCAATAGAAACGCACAGGACTTTAATAATAATCGTTATAGTCGTTTGCCGTGTTCTCTGTAAAAGCTATGTTATTCATACTTTGTTTTCTATCGATAAGAAAGAAAGAGACAAAGAGTCGTATTACGTTCCGAGAATTCTTTTGATATAATCAATCGATGCAGCGTCGTATACAATTTGAATTGAACGCTTGCAATATCTCTGTCTCTTAAGAGAAAAATCTCAATTTTCCGCGAATTACTTCTGTTATTGTCGAGATGTTATTAATCGTAGAAACAGAATAAATAATGTTCACGCTATTGACAGCTTTTTTTATTATTTTCAAGAATTATTAATATCATATCGGCTTAATTTTGTCGATTATTACTAAAAATTATTAAGATGTTAATTTATCTGTATATTTATGTATTATTCTCTATTGTTGTTAGAAGTAACGAAAAGTAACGAGAATCCTTTTAAAAAATCCTGTTTTCCTCAAGTAACGTTTTCAGGATATTCAGGTTCTTTTTTAATGTATATAAATGTAGTATATACTGCGCATGCCACTCACTCGTGAAACTCGACAATACACACGAGGAAGCTCGCTAAAACCCGAGCTTGCAAATGCTCCCCCACTTTACCCTCGTGATGCACGAGAAGGCTTGACACATATTCGTCTCAAACGAAACAAATTTTACATCTCGGGATATTCTTTCGCGCGTTACCTCCGGATGAGCACACGAAAAGTATAATTTGCTGAATCTAAAGTATCTAAAAATTTAGTTAAATACAGATTTGACAATAATTTTACTGGAGCGTCAAAATAATTGTGTTTAGGACATTCAAGCTGATTGCTAAAATGTCAAGCTAACCAAATCATAGTTTTCAGATACGTATCCAGTTAAATTTTTAAATACTTTAGCAAAATGATTCTTTTTATGTAATTGAAAATCATAAAAAATAATTCGTGTAATAGTAAAAGAAAAAGTCGGCGGCAATATTTTTTGCCTAGAGATATACATATTTTCATTCCTACGTTAATTTTAGCGACGATGATGATCACAGTACGATAAATTTTATGTAATTAAGGAGACATTTCTATTGTTTCGAGCTCATTGTGCTCCTTCTGCTTTCTTTCCTTCTATTTTACCTTTATGTCACTAATAAAAATCACCAATTAATTCTCGCGCATGTACATGTTCGCTCGCTCGCCTCAACTTCTCGCTCGCTGTCCACTATATATTCGCCCCATCGCATCCGTGCGACGATATTTACTGCATCGTGTCGCCATTACAGTGCACCCTTATTCACCAACGGCCGGGCGTCGCGCGTTCTCTCCGCCCTCGCTTGCGCGACTAGTGATATACTACTCCCTTTAACAGTACCTCGAACGGGGTACGCGTTGGTACCATCGCTCTCGTTTTTAACCGTTTTCCGATCTTTACAACGGCGTGATGTCAGTCGCGCATTGTATCTCGTTTCTGCGGTAAAGTCCTATCAAGAGCAAGAGAACCTAGTCGTAAATTATATCTCGCTCACCTTCCAACCCCTCTCTCTCTCTCTCTCTCTCTCTCTCTCTCTCTCTCTCTCTCTCTCTCTCTCTCTCTCTCTCTCTCGTCGTCGTCGTACGTACGTACGTACGTACGTAC
>NW_012130098.1:2962123-2964879 GCF_000143395.1 Atta cephalotes | reverse complement strand
TCCTCTCTCTCTCTCTCTCTCTCTCTCTCACTCTTTCTCTATCTTCCCCGCACTTCTGGTTGCAGTCTTTCTGGCGCGATAAAGCGCATCGATCCTATGCCATCCGGCGCGGCGGTCCCGGAGGATAAATGCTCGACGCAGCCGGGCATCCCCGAATTTCCCGCACCCTGGTGCACCCACGCACACAACACATACAACACGTACGCGCGTGTTCGCACGTCCACGTCACGTGCGCAGAAATATCCCGGCATTGCAGCGAAATTGCAAGAATTTCCACTGCGGATCGTCCGAATGACGGTGCAACGTTCGTACGCGGCGCGGTGCCCCGATAAAACATGGTACAGGTGCACTCCGCTCCCCGGCAACGTCGATCTCTTTGTTCGATCCCTCCTGCGATTCGTCTGATTCGGCATTCGGGGAAGGACATGCGCTTGCCGCTTGCCTGCTCGTCATTTTTATTCCGGCAATTGGCCGTGCGGTTCCGTGACTGACGCGGTTCTGGATTTATAATGTTTCATCCTCTTTCCACACTGGGGATTGCATCGGGTCGATATGTATTCGTAAATCTCGAATCCATCGTTCTTTCGATTACATAGTTTTTCAATATTATTGCGAACAATACTTGAATTGTAGGAAAATCGACGGGAAAGCAAATGCAAAAATTGTGCCATTCGTAATCCTGCGCTTCAAGAAAAATGACAGAAATGTGATGTGATGTCAAAGTGAAGTATCGACATTCAAGAACAATAGCACCATTTTTCATCGATCTATCTTTATTATCTTCTTCCTGTCTCAATTGTCAGTTTTGCGAGAAAAGTCCTTGGAAATTGTAGCATTTTCCACTATCTGTTCTATCCGTTTAGACTCTACCTGGCAACGGTTTAATTCCACCTCTAATCCAAACCTCCTCCCCCTCCCGAGCGTCTATCGCAACCCGTTCGTCACGAATCTGTCCTGGGAGAAGCGTAGTCAGTCGCAGCTGACAGCGCGAACGAGGGAAATTTCCACGTGCAAAAGGTTTGTTCCGTTTAAATTAAAATGCGTGCGAGTCCGAAGGACAGAGCGCGTTAGAATTGTTGACGGACATTTCCATCGACTTTCTCTCGAAATGAAAACTGTACTCGCGAACGAGCTTACGCGTGAAACGTGCTTAAAAGTCGACCGCCTCTTCCGGTGCAATTTATTGAGAAATACAATTTGAAATACATTAGATATCGATTAGATATGGATTCATCGACGTTGAAGATACGAGAGATACGTGAAGATGTAAAAAAAAGAAAGTTGAATAAAATAGAAACAAAATAAATTTAAAGAAAGCTTTTATTTTGATTCGTTGCGAATCGTGCCGGCAACGAGAGCTGGCTTTAATAAAATCTCCCCCGCGCCGCTGGACCCCATTTCAATCATATTAACCCGTTTTACGTTCAGCTGTTTTACGTGACAATAATCATAAATTATTGTTTCACTAACCGCATTTGTTTTGTAAATTATATCTGGGGGATAGATTTATTGCATAAAACGAATATGTCGATGGTAGTTTCGATGGAATATAAATTTTTTGTGATGCGCTTGGTGTCTGAATTGTGTTTGGCGCGATTGCATATTCTGGCTGCGAAATACGTAATAAATATACAAAATTGATGTACAGATTAATAGATGTCTGTCAAACTCTTCATATGCAAACAATGCCAAATTTCTTATTGCCGATAGCAATTAATCGAAAATAATTAATATTAACTTGAAGCACAGGAATTTTGTTGTCAAATGAAATGGCCGTATTATTGTGTTCCTATTAATATAATAATATTGTAATGATTCTATCAGGAATACATATAAAGATTATAAAATAAAAAAGATATACGCAATAATAAAAGAAGTAAAGTAAAGACTATATCGTAGGTTATCTATACTGAGAATAAATAGAGTCTATTCTTTCGAACAAAACTTTTCGCACCGTTCACCATGTAGTTTCTCTTTTTTTTTTCAACGCAGAAAGGAAAGGAGGAAAAATAAACCGTACAAGAAAAGTTCAATTGAATAGAACAGACTTGTAATATTGGCAGCTATATAGGTGACAACTATACAAGTTTTATGTGTAGAATTAATATACACACATAGTTTATTATAATTATAAAATAGTTTATTCAACTATATATGTACATTAATTCTACATATAAAACTTGTGTAATATCAAACTTGTCATCTATACTTGTTTGTACACTATTAGATATCAAAGGAGCAATGGACAAAGAGAAATTCCAATCCCTTAAGTTAAATAATATTTTATTATTTTTAACTCATGTATGTCAAATGTAAATTAAACAATTTTTATGGTCCATTAAATTGCAATGGGAAAGAACGTATGTATGCACACTAAAAAACATTTTGTATTTGTGTTAGAAACAGTCAATATCTTGTTAAAATTTTGCATCGAATTTTTAGTACATCCAAGTGTTAATTTAATACAATGTGATTGTTTAACATTTTGTATTAGATTGATATTCATTTTTTTAGTATTAAAATAGCACAATTTATAGTACGTAAATGTAGAATACGTAAATAAATAACAAAAATAATTTAAAAAATTCTTAGATAAATGAATATTTTAATTCTTAGAAAATGAATATTTTCTGATATATATAAATTAGACTTCATCAATTAAAAACTCGCCAAAGAGAAAGATTTATAATGAAATTTGAGAAATAAAAAGCGAGAGAGAGAGAGAGAGAGAGAGAGAGAGAGAGAGAGAGAGAGAG
>NW_012130098.1:2956013-2961316 GCF_000143395.1 Atta cephalotes | reverse complement strand
ATATATATATATATATATATATATATATATATATACATAATATAACGTTAATAAGAATTCGTCAAATGTGTCCATCAAATCAATCATTTGATGTTTGCGTTGATCGATCACTTGGCTTTACTTTCCATAATGAAGATGCTCAGCGTAGTCTCATACGTTTCTCCCAAGGTTGGTACAATTTTTCTTTTATCATCGTACCCATGTTCCGGAGCGCGTCCATTATTTACGCACGCTCTGAGAAACCGTGCATCGTAGTAAGTCCGAATGCACCGCACCGACTGAAATAGTAATGCTGCGTTTTACATTTCATGCGACCGAAGGCACGCCTCCACGCCGAATACCGCGGTATTATTCACCGACGGAAACGGAACAAGCTAAGCCTCGACCGCCAACTTTTCTTATTCCAAACTCGTTCCAAATGCAACTGTATCTACGTGCAAACATACATGTGCGAAATTAGCTAGCTAATGCGAGAAAACAGGCGGAGGAAGATGTTTCTCCGATTCTGAAATTTACACCCTTTATTATAAAAGAAATGTATATATAAGAGATAAATTACGAAATAAATAAGAAAAAAGTATATATAAATATAAAAATAAATATAAAATTGAATTTGTGTAACTGAATGTGAATTACAAATAAGACAATTTCAGTCAATAAATGATAGAAATTTAAGAGAATAATATAATACAAATTAATTTTTTTAAGTACTCTGTCTTAAATGTAAATAAAATATAATAAGTAATGAGTAATTTTGTAACAAGTAGTTTTGAAATGTAGGATCGTTATGTCTAGATAAAATACGAGATAACGGAAAATTGCTACCTAATATTTCCATCAAAAGCAAGTTATGGAGATGCGAAGGTTTGCAATGCATAACGGTAGTGTATTCCAAATTTCCGCATCTGCATACCGAAATATGTCTTTGAAAGTCTCTAATTTGCATCTCAGTAGTAAAAGATTCCTTTTGCTCGTAAACTATGTAACAAAATTTTCTAGCAGTGCGTACATACTTGATGAAAATCAGGTATACTCGAAAAGGCAATTAAAAAATCAAAACCGTATGGAGAATGTATTAAATAAATGTTTTATATATATATATATATATATACACATCACAAATAATAAACAGCAGAGATGTACATACTATATGTAGATTTGCGCATGCTGCATATATTAACCAAAATATTTTTCTTTTGCAATTTTTTTTAGGGCGACAAGATGCCAGAGGATGCCATCCAACTTGATCGCATTTCGGCTTTTCTTCCTTCGCCTTGACTCTATCTATGGCCCGGTCTATCTTCTTTTCTCTCGTTTACTTCCGGCTTGGTGCCGCTAGTAAAAAACTAGCCGAATAAATATGTCCCGTATTCTTTGCACGGCCATTGTGGTCGAGGCGTCGCGGTAAAATACGAGGCCTTTATTATCCTATGAGTCTCAGGCGCGGCGGCGCGACCGGAATAAACTCACGACTACGGTAAACTCCGTGCAAGACCTACGGTCAGAATAAAATAGCCGGAATCTTCCAGAAGACGCTTTTCTCGCGCATGTCCGTGTCGGGCTTTTCTATTTTTTATCAAACAACGAAATGTAATATTTTAGAGTCTCTAAAGCATTAGACAAAGTGAAAATGCAAACTTAAACAAGTAATATTATTATAAACACTGTATGTTATAAATGAGGAAATACAAGGTTAACGTATATGTACATGAGCATATCATTTTATGGTAAAATTGTGTGAGAGCATTTGATGTTGAAATTAATGTCCATTTCAAACCAAGCCAATTGATATATCAATTTCAAAATCAAATGTTCCCACACAACTGGAAAAAGACTGGCAATAATAATCAAATCTAGATAGTTATTAAAGCTTTGATGAAATAATTTCCATTAAATGTTCAATAAAATGTTCGGTTAATATAACTAAAATTATAACTAAACGTTTACTTTACTTTTTTTAATTACTATCAAATCATCATATCATATGGTTGATGAATGTTATTATGATTGATATAATATTTATTTAATATTGCGCAATGCACGATATAAAATACATCTGCTAACTATTATCAGATTTTATAAAATCTGGTTCAAATAATCATTGCATTGAAATAACTGATCTCGAAATTGATACTTAATAATCGAATAAATCATCAAGTCGTAAAAAATCAAAAGTGAACCGAGAACAGTAGGCCGCCACCACCACCATCACTACCATGATTGGTGAGCGGGTATTTTGCTAGGTCACGCCAAAGCCAAAGGGATGAGAAAAGTGGTATAAGTGAGGAAAAGAGGAAGAGAGGAAGAGAAGGAGAGAGGAAACGAGAGAAAGAGAATAGCTGGGAAAAAGGATGAGGATGGAGGAGAGTCGAGGCTCTCGTTAATAACCGGACTCGACTTGATTATGGTCGCCACCAGCAGCGGCGCATCGGCCGCTTTAGCTTCGGCGCGGCGATCGCATCGAACGAGGTAGCCGCTAATGGGCCGGATATGGATGAAAAATTATCTCGGCTTAATGCGCGCGCGAGCGCACAGCCGGGACCGTTTTTCGTTATTACGCGAGCTCTGCCGTTTTAAGGCGAGCTCTGCCGGTGAGCTCTAACCAACGCGATAGATACCCGGCATCCTGTACTTCGGACTTCTCTTCCTTCCTCTTTCTCTCTCCCTTTCTCCTCTTTCTACATATTTATCCGTCTCTCCGACTGTCCAAATTCGTTCCATAATTAAGCGCTTGATTATCGGACTAATCGTACTGGGCGTTTCCAACGGAACGGTTGGCACAGTTGATTTCCGATGCCCGGACCGGAATAATTTAATTTATGGCGAACACTTTTCCCCGCACCGCTCTCACCACGTGCCGTCCCCCGCCTAAATGTTTATAACGCCGACGCTAGTTCGTGCGATAACGTAAACAGAATGATTGATTAACCACACCGAATCAGTGGTCGCGCGGATGCTCCTTACGCGAAGAGAGCGCGACGGTCACGCGATACTTGGACATTATCGCTACCAAACTCATTCTATCGTTTTAGACAGGCGTCTCATTTTAATTTAATTTCTATGTAAATTACGTTATAGACTTTTACGTACATCTAAATTATTTCATATAAAATTGATGGAAAAAAGTGATAAAAACGGATGCAAGCACTCAAAGTCATTTTTCGCTACGCTAATTTTTACATTATATATGTAACTTATTTAAATAAAAAATATTACAATTAATAATACAGTTTCAAATGTTTCAAAAATTTTCTCTCTTCTCTCCTATACATCGTATATATACTAAATATCTCGTATTTCCATGTACGTATAATTCATTTGATGTAATCAGGAGAATTTTCTCAAAATCGAATAAGTGTAAGTGTAGCTAAATAAATAAAAATAGATGAAATTTTTTTCTAATAGACAAAATTTACGAAGAAAAGATAATGTTTCTTTTTTAAAATAACCGATCCGAGCACATTCGAAATTAAAACTTAAACTAATATTCCAACAAAATTGGAGAAAAATCACGAACGTGTCGTGTTAATTGGTTACGGAAGAATAAATGTTCCCGCGAGCCTATGGAGACTCTTTGCAAACTATCGAACTCGGGAGAGGTGTTTCGGACCGGCACTCACACGATCCCGCGGGAGGCACGTGCAGCGAGCAAGATTACACCTGGTAACGCGACTAATCCTTTATAGCTAGTTACACCCAGAAACTTCCGCGCGAGAGTCGCAAAAGTTTTGCGGTAGCAAATAATTCGGCGATAGGTAACTTTTGCAAGTGCTGTACGTGTCGGGCGAACGCTTTTAACGGCACAGAGTTAGCGACAGAGACAAAGAGAGCGAGAGAAAGAGAGAGTTAGAGAGAGAGAGAGAGAGAGAGAGAGAGAGCGCTCATTGCACCCAACCTGAGAAACAAACGTGATTATTTGCGCAGCGCTTCCGATAACCGTCATCGGGCGAATCGTTCGAGCGCGCGACGGAAGTGATCGGCGGAAGCACAGCCGGATTTTTCAAACACCAATCGTGTAAATAACGTCGACTTGTTTTCAATTCATCGAATGCAACGTATATTGCCTTCTAATAACAGCAGGGGTCGCCAATTACGAGCTATCGAAGTGCAAAGTAAATATAAATGGAAAATAGAAATGAAGTTGCACGTGTACGTGAGAGAAAATATGATTATAAAATATTTATACAATCCAACTGAATTGTTAATATAAACATATGATATATAACAAAAAAGAAAATCTTAAACCTATGTAAAAAAAAAGATAAAATAAGAATTAATCAAATTTCAAACGAATCATCCTAAGTAGATTAAATAGAACGCAAATCATCATGACATCAAAATGGCTCCAAAATGATGTTAAAAATCACTTTTCAATCAGTAACGATCAGTTTCACTTAACGTCATTTTGATATTATCATGATTTGTTGTTCCGCTTGGGAGAACAACAGGTCACGATAACATCCAAATGACGTTAAAACGAATTATGATTGATCAAGAAATGATTTTAATAATCATTTTGGAGCCATTTTGACGCATCAAATCATCATGACTATTTGTTCTACTGAGATTTCCCTGTCATGTCTTTTTCTACTGTTAAAATCGCGAAAATATAAGGTACATATTATATTTTAGGATAATGATTGTTTGGAATGCTGTTCAGCGCACAGAGTATAATTATCTCTTCCAGTGCAATCTGATCCCGTCTTACGGTATCTTGACGCGAGCCTCCGTCAGCCTTCGGAGCGGCACGATCGAGTTTGGGCCACGATGTCCAGGAGATTACGGGATACTCAATTAGAGGATTCAGTGTCATAGAATTCGAGAGCCTCGGATCAAGAGCTCTTATCGTGCGAGTAACTTTGGATATACCCACCAATTTCGCTCCGAGTATATCGGCTGCCGCTAGCCACAAGATAACGACTTCGAAAAATGTCGAAAATCGTTGTCGTTGGCAATGTCGACAAGAAAATCGCCCTTTGCTTCAGGTGCAATCAACTGCTAAACTACTGCGTTAAACCTTTTTGTAATTTTATCATATGCAGTACGTTCGTTTAATTATTATTTCAGTATAAAACCATAATGATTATTTTACTCAATAAGTTTGCTTTTTATTTAGCAGAAAGTGATCAAATAAATGCAATGAGAGAAAAGGCAACATTTTTCACCATCTAAAGATTAATTAATTCTTACTTCCGTGTGTGAAATGGAAAGCTTTTACAAAATTAAATTCTTTCAATGCAACAGTACTTTATACACACACACACACACACACACTCTCTCTCTCTCTCTCTCTCTCTACTCTC
>NW_012130098.1:2938252-2953381 GCF_000143395.1 Atta cephalotes | reverse complement strand
GTGTGTGTGTGTGTGTGTGTGTGTGTGTGTGTGTGTGTGTGTGTGTGTGTGTGTGTGTGTGTGTGTGTGTGTGTGTGTGTGTGTGTGTGTGTGTAACTGTTACTCCGCTCCGAGAAGAATCGTGTTGGGAAGAAAGACTTGGAGGTGAAAGGAAAAGTAGTTGTTGGAAAAGGAAGCGGCGTTGTCGATTCGACGCTGCTGCGTTCGTCCTCTCTTCCTTATCGGTCAAGGGACAAGAAATTCGTGTTCCCGCGAGTAGGCTACGAGGAGGAATCAGCGATCGAGCAAATTCAAGAAGAATACAACGCCGGTGTTTGGCGATCCTCGAGATTGGCGCGTTCGATTCGAGTACGATAGTAATAAAACGACGGATGGTGTACTCGCGATGGATAGCAGCGCTGTTGACATGGGACGCACTGACGTCAACGATGATGACTGCAACGACGAGATGCGATTGGCACGCGGCGCGACGCATGTTCCGGATGCGGAACGCCAACTGTCGCGCGCCCCTCGAGGACGAGAGCTTTATACGCGGGAGACGGGCAT
This sequence comes from Atta cephalotes, assembly GCF_000143395.1. Taxonomy (NCBI): domain Eukaryota; kingdom Metazoa; phylum Arthropoda; class Insecta; order Hymenoptera; family Formicidae; genus Atta; species Atta cephalotes. The sequence goes on along the minus strand of NW_012130098.1, from coordinate 2,952,835 downwards.
CGATCGGACAGGCGCTTGCGCTCGCCCGCTCTCCTGGTCCTCCTTCTCCACCTCATCCTCTCCTCTCCTCTCCTCTCATCCCCCTTTGCCGTTGCTGCCTCCCGCGACCCGCGACCCGCGACCCTTCCTCATCTCCTCCGCCACCACCGTCGTCCTCATCCTCCCTCGCGCAACGCATCCGCGACCGCTCGCAACGACCACGATCGCGACCGCGGCCAACGGACCGGATTAACCGCAACCCCGGGGACAATGCTGACCGATGGATGGTCCTTTTAGAAAATGACACACCGTAAGGGCCGCACCGCGATGCAGAATGCACGTGGCATGCGGCGGTGTACCAAGAGGATCCGGCAAATTCGAGAGGACAAATTTGGACTTGAGACGTTTTCATGCGCGCGCCAAACCAGAGCCAAACTAGCGGACGATCAGTGGATGAGGAAATTGTGCCCGTTCCGTTCTCCATTTTCCGCGGGATCGTTAATGGGAGAAAACGGGGAGTTTGTGTGGTCGCGCGCGAGGAAACGTTTAGCTTGGGAACGTAACGGGTGCATCCGACGGCGATTGTCGTCTCCCATTCCAAGTGGCGATTAAGCCGTCCATGATGCCGCGGAGGAACAATCGCAGGACAATGCCGATGTCATGAATCATCGTTCAGAGGAAAGATGACGTTTATTTTAAGAGCTATTTTTAAAAGGGGAATCAATAATTTCAAGAATATATAATGTAATCGATTTGAAGAATATAAATGGGTGTTATCTGTTATCTGTTATAAAAAGAATGTCTAATTTAAGAAATACCTTGCGCTATTTTTTTTAAGAAACGTAGATTCTTATTTATCTTGCGCTATTTTTTTTAAGAAACGTAGATTCTTATTTAAGACATGCGGTCTTATTTAAGCCGCTGATTTTCCAAAGTAGGGCAAGAGTAAAATCCAGAAAGCAAGGAAAGTTAGGTAATAAGATGCACGTTTGATGTTCCTGCTTTAGGAAAATTTTCTAAATTTGAGTTATACGTTACTTTTAAACAAGGCACCTATATAGCTCGATTCCGCGGTATCATACAAGAGGTAAGCCTCGTAATACCACCGTGCAAACTTCCTCTCGCAGTCTTCCTCCCCGCACTAATGCAAAATTTATTCCCGTTGCAACGCTGAATATGAAGGCGTAGGATGGCGCGGCGCGCTCGCAAATACGACTCGCGCGTGTAATGCCCCGTTGAGAATATCGTCACTCCTGGTAGTTTAATCCGCTGGGTGTAACGGCGATTCGTCACTGAGTACCTACGCGTAATTAATCGTCGGGGGCCGACGCCGTGAAACGCGCGTGCATTTATCACGCGTATTATGGCACGCGAGCTCTCGTTATTGTGCTAACGCTGGACTTAGATGTTTCTGGGCTCCGCTATTGTATCGCAAACAAGAGTTTACGCCACCATCCGTAAATGCTTCAATTATTCCGAGCGCGATGCAAAACAAAAGTAATTCGCGCTCCGATGAGCCACGATTAAAGATCCCCCGCGATACTGCAGGTTACTCCTAATGCGGTAATTAAGCATTTAAACGCTTAACTCACTCCTACGCAAATTACAATGCCGGTTAGTGCCGTGTACAAACGAGGTGAAACGGCCGACAGCAACGCTGTGCTGAGTCGAGAGCGAAGTTACGATAACTACATATGAACACATAATGTCGGCGTCTCTAATTAATTTTATTAACGTATGTTTTTGTACCAGCCAGCATAATATCTAATATCACTGTTTGCTGTTGCAACAGTTTTAACTGTTTTATTTACAAAATTAAGATTTATTACTTTTATAAATTTAATGTTTATGTATGTAATAAAACTCTCGCTCAAATCTGTCAAATCCTCGATTCATACGGCATTGTACGATTTACGACTTCAAATCTAATTCTCTTTAGAGAAAGTAAGAATGCAATTCATCAGACTCAATAAAGTTCCAGTCTGTTCACCCAAATAGCAATTCATCTACGATGCCATAGAAATACAAATTAATCGCGCTCGTAACACTCCGCAATTACCGTCCCGGCGCTTAATTCCCCTAAAGCTGATCACATATGGATCCGCCGGGTTGCGGCGAGGGATCGGTCGGGATGCGAGGTACAATAACGTCGCACCCGAAACGAGGTTGACAGTAAACAATACCAGTCACGAAAAGGGGAGCAAAGTCGATTGCGTGGCTGTCCACTTCGAGGGACTGGAAACTCTCCTACGTTCTACAGTTGTAGAGCACGTTGATGATCCTATTCCCCTTCTTCATAACATAGCACGCGCTACGCCATTTTCCATCGCCTGACAACGACACTTTAGATCAATATCAGTTTGTAAATTTCGACGTTGTACATAGTTGGAAAATTTCTGTTAAATTTAACACGCTTTACATGCAAATTTTTCGGTTAATTTTATATGAGCGAAATGTATTATGCAAAAAAATTAACACAAAAATATAACACTGATACAATTTGTTAATAAACTGTGGAAGCAGTATTTTTTCAATATTAACACACATTTATTGTAGATATTTTTTTAGATTATCATGTAAATTTAATTATTAATTAATGTTAAACTAGCACACGTTGTTCATTGATTCATAAACTGTGTTATTTTAACACTAAAAAATATTAAATATCAATTTAACACAAAATATTTCAATAATGCGATTACATTTTTATGTTAAATTAACTCAGATATTTAATCAAATAATTATACTCAATTCAGTATCTATTATTTCCCGCTTAATTGTTTTTATTAATTATTATTTTAATATTTATCAAGATTATTTACATATTTTTACTAATTTACTTACTAAATTTTATCGAGTTTCAATCCTAAACGATGCTGGTCGCAATATCGGTAGCATTTATTAATCGGATAATTTCCATGTTAACGCATATCCAAATACTAAAGCGTCAATACTAGCAGATATTATATTGGCATTGCCAACTGGCAAGACGGGAAGAGCGATACCCTGTTATTTGTCCCGCTGGCAGATTAAGATAATGAGCTAACACGAAGCCATCAGGCACTGCACCATACCGCGCCGGTTGTTGGTCCGAGAAAGGCGATCTAGGAAGGGTGAGGGTCCGGAGGGTAGAGATGAGAGACAATGACCGGTGACCATGCGATCCCGTCGGACGAGCTGCGGGAGGCTTATGCCATATGCGGGAGAGAGGCTCGATGTGAGAATTATCGTGCGAACCTATCGTCGAGCATGCGCCAGCAATCATCTCGTTCATTCCATGACAGGATGACGCGTGCACCGTCTGTCGCACGATGATGATGATGAGAAACAATATCTCCATTGATGTACATGAAAACTGCGCGAAAAAATGTGATTCAAGCCACAAATCGAAGGATATTTTTTTTAAAAAGAATATTCTGTTAATTTTAGTTAATGTTCCTGTTTAAAACTATCACCCCATAAGCGAGGAAATAATAACAATAATAAAAATTCTTGCAAATTATACTTGAATAAAAACATATTTCAATATAACAAATCGGTATTTACAATCGATAGAATAGACTTATAAAATATATCTCACTCTTAGATTTTTTTTAGAATAATCTATTTAAAATGGATCTCTTTCAAAATATGTTATAATTTAATAGAGAGAATCAGACGCTTTGAAGCTACTCTCACAAAATTCAATATTTCTTACTGTTAAAATAACGCCTAAATAATCAAATATAAATAAATTTACGAATAAATGAACAATCAACCTTTTGTCAAATAATAAAAACAACAACTTTTGAAAAATTAATTTTATTAAAAATCTCAAAAATAAGACAAATTGAATAATACATCGTATTGTAATAACGAGTATAAATTTTAGCAATATCGTGAACAATTTAGCAATATTCATTAAAACCAGTTTATAACTGAAAACAGCAATAAAACGACTAAAAACACAAAAAACAAAAAGCGAACAACAAAAGCGATTTTATGAAAATCAATGAAGATTTAAAAAAATTATGGTGTATTCTACTAAACTTCATCACACATGTACAAGGTGCACCTACATCATTAGGTGTCTATTACAAAATTTTAAGCGCATTTGAGAGATTTATTTTGACGGAAGTTATGTTTCCGAAAATGTAAAGGTTATATATTTTTTGCCAGTATTGTATATAGTTTATTAATTAATGAAATAAAAGGAGAATTTTCGATAACTATATTTTACAAATTGTGTCGATTATAAATGTTTTATTTAAACATATTTCCATATTATACTTTGCAAGAATTTTTATTGTATATTTTTTCGCTTCTGACGTCACAACCTGAAATAATAGTGACGTAAGCAAAAGTTTTAAATTGTAAAATTCATGCACAGAAATATTATTAGGCGTCAAGGCGTCTGTTTTGACCGAATAAGCATACAGTACATAAATTTGCAACAACATTGTTTGTAACTGTTGCTGAAACATTGCAATATTGCTGTAATATTGCTGGAATAATCTGTGCTCTACAGGAGGTTCACTTCTTCACTTATCTGTGTTATTCACATATCGCATACCTCTTTCTATTTATTATTGTCTGCAGTTAATTTTTCTATTTATCTATATGCAGTCTATACATACTTATAGTATAAATATTATTATTTATATTAATCTTTCATTTTTTTTAAGTTAATAAACGAAATTTAACGTGATTTTTTTCAATTAACTTTTTTGCGCTCCAGATTCAACATTCTTTAAGACCGCCATTGAAATATATACATGCCGAATATACGTGCGAGCTCGCAGTTTATTCGTAATCATTTCTGTGCATGGTGACGTGTGCCCACTATTATCCTCTCGAACTCATTGCTCGCAACTTGTAAGAGAAGTCGGCGTTTCCGCTCTGTCGGTTTATCGCGTTTTAACAACGTAGGTCCGCCTGCGCTTTCTGAGAATATTTCACTGCTTGATTCGATTTGCATCTTAATGAAATTTCTTTGGTTATTAATGTTGCCCTGCGACAACTACTTGTTATGTTTTGAACGCATTATCGTCAGAAAAGACAATCTGAATGCACGACGAATGCGCCGCAGGGGATGTCTTCATTCGTACTGATTCGCCTGTGAAACATATTACGAAATTTTGATCCATCTGCTGTTTCATAACATTATGCTAATTATGTTGCGTCACTTCAACGTTATTAGCGCAAGTAATATTAGCTTAAATAATTAATTTGATAATGTTAATTTGGTATGAAATAGTATATGGTGTACATACAATCAGCTAACATACCGAAATAACAAATACTATATAACGATAATAAATTAATCGGAATAGAAGGTTAGTTAATAAGGTTAGTTAAGGAAATAAATAGTTAAGGAAATAGTTAAGGAAATATATAAAATAGAGTATATATCTAAAATATATTATATAATAATTATTTTAATGATTTAAGGAAAATTGAGAATCTTGATATAATAACATTCAAATAGATTCAAGTTATTTTAAGAAAAAATTTAAAGTTTTATTATAATTAAAAGAAGAATGCCATTTTCGATTAAAAAGCGAATGCTCAGTAAGATTTATGTATACAAATACACTTATCATAAACTTTAAATAATTGAACAATAAACGCAAAGATTGAATATTATTTAAACTTGTTTATAATAATCCGATAAGGCATTTAAAAAAATTGTATTTAAAAAATTGTATATATCTTGCACCCGATTAAAAATATTTAATAAATTAAATTTTCTTAGCATACGCTGTTATTGCATGGAATACAGAAATATTATATAAATACAAATTTTGTCTAATGTAAAGTTCGTGCCGATTTTGAAGGAAAATTGAAACGCAGAAGATTTAAATTTTAGTATATATTTATTAAATTATATAGGTTAGTCGGCACGAACTTTCCGAACAACCCAATATTTGTTAAACATAAATGCATTATGATTTAAAGAAACAGATTAGGATAATTCTTTGAATTAATTAACATTATTAAATTTTTTATTTCTCCTATTCATTTTAATCAGATTCATTTCCAAAACTTCCGAACTCACAAAAAAAAATGTTTTCATGCCACTCAATATTTTCAGATTTTAAATACTTTGTTAAGGACAGCATACCAACCCTTGTGATTTTACATCTTCGTTACATCGCTTAATTTGTAATAAAGAAAGGAAGATGATATTGATTTTTTTCAAATATAAAATAAATAAACCTTGAAAAATCATTGTTTAGAACATTATTTGTTCTTCAAATGATAGGAAATAATAATGTCTAAGAAGTGGCAGGAGTTTCGTTAGAATAATTTAAATGTAATACAAAATAAGTCATATGTATACTGTTAATAATTAAAAAACCATGAGTCTAGTTAGAATTGTGAGTAATATAAAGATATGAAAGTAAAAATCACTATTTTAGCCATATAGAATACTATTATCTGAAGATGCAGTCCGCCTAATAGTCCTCCCGCAGAGATCAAGATCCTATAGTTCGTATACACATATTTAGTGACTCTATGACGTGTGTATATGCATGAAGGGTTTAAATATTTGAAAAACGATGACTATGCAATAATAACAAGTTGATTAACTCGTCGATTATTGTATTCTCGAATTAGATCATTCTTTCCGTGTACAAATATAAAGAAAATCTCATACCTTGTATTTTCGGATTAATTTAATCTTTCGCTTTTGAAGCGGAAAGTGATAAGTTACAATACGAAATTAATACGAAATAAATATAGATGTGTAAATATAGATATGTAGATACGAGATAAATATAATGTATATAAGTTTCTGCGAGAAAAGATCGAAAAGCGCTAATTAAATAAGGAACTGTAAGTCTGGCGTATCACACTTAGAATGAAATTACTCGTAGATGGAATGGGGCAGACGTGCGATGTCCGTCACGAGAATTCGCACTCAGGCCACGTGAGCGCAGTCAGAAAGTCGTTAATTCGTGGACACAACGTATCGCGCTCGGCGTACGTTCCACGCACGTGAGCTCGAGCTATTGTCTCCGAAAATACGTGCCGAGATAGAATTGTAGTGAATTTAAATTCAAACGTGGCGGCCGATGCTGCGCGAGATGTTACGCGAGATGAGACATCGTGTTACAACTGGATTACATCGTAACGGAAGCGCAATAACGATACTCGTACACCGCGATCTCTTCAGGGGACAGACACACGCTCAGAACGTTTCTCACAAGTGAAATCTTTTATTACGAAATTTTATTGCAGCTCGTAAAAAGAAAAAGAAAGTGTTGAATGAAAATTTCGTTAGAGAAGGATTAACTGCGATTTAATAAAAGAATTTATCGATGACGGGGGGGAGGGGGGGGGAAAGCGATGAGATCGTCAATTTTCCTGAGAACGTTGGATAAACGAAGATGAATTGTGCCGCAATTGATAAGCTAACACTATGACATGCGAGGCCGCCGGCGCGAACTTTTCATTTTCGACGTAAACGTCGAACGCGGGGTAACCTGAAACGCCAATCAAATCCGCGCGTTTGACGTTCTGTGTTGAAGCTATTATACCCCTGTAACAGCACCCCGAGCTCTTCACCTTCGAATCGAATACGTTTTAATCATCGAATTGCTCCGGCAAACGAAAAAGATTGGCTCGTAACTGGCGCGAAGAGCCCGCTGATTGTCGGGGGCTCCATTCGCGTATTTTTGCCGTGGAAACAACCGTGGCGAGAACGCTTCGTGGCTCATTCATCGCCATCGAAACTACCGCGCTACTCGGGACCAGGGACCTGCCTGATACCGCCAGACCGCCTGCTGCCGTTCGACGCTCACGCCGCGCGCAAAAAAAATCCCGCACCGTTATTCTTGTATGTGCATGAGCTCGCGTATCGCTGCAATAACTACCATAGTACACACACACACACACACACACACACACACACACACACACTCTGTCTCTCTCTCTCCCTCTCTCTCAATGCAGGTCCTTGATAAAACCAGGTCATCCAATAATTTGTGCTATTTCTCGAGCACGTATAGAAACATCGAGAGATATATGTATGCACAATTTTCACAAGCGACGATGGGGCAATTTTTTAATTTAAAATGGCAAACGTTTATTGGGATTTTAAAAAAACAATCGTTTGCCACTTTTTTATAAGCACCTCCTATTTTCTACCTTAATTTAGAATAATGATTATCACGGAGTTGCTACCGTATATATATTCATAGACATGCATTTTCCGTTTTTCATGATGCAGTTTGAAAACGGAAACATTGTGCCGCCTGCCCTCAGATGCGTATAGACGGTAGCGATGTTTCATGACGCACGACACCCGCGGGTTAACAATCGGTATCGCGAGCAGATTCCACGCATTAGTCTGTCTACGCGTTTTTGTTATTGACGCGGTGCGGTGGCTAGCGTTTCGCAAGAGTGATTTGTAGCGATTGTAGTCTGCTCTGCAATCGAATCGATAAGCAAATACGATTTCTGGTTTAGCGGCACGCTGGTTTTGAGAATGCGTGTCGCGAAACGAGCGGTCGCGCGGAATCGAGCGGTTCTCGAGCAACAGTGGTTTCCAAATGGGACGCTTCCGGGGATTTTCTAAATTGCGTCGACGAGTAGAATTGGTAGAGAAGAATGAACGGGAAAGAGCATTAAATTCTCTCTCTGTCGTATCGTATTGCGCAGTTGATCATTGTTGCATTATTTTATGTAAACATTTCAAAGGCTCGTAAAAAAAAACCGCTATTAACTTTCTTTTATACTATATAAAAGAATAGAAAATTTTAACGTAAACGTTAAACAGTAGGTTAAGAACACAAAGTATGGACATCATTTTTTACTTGAAAACATTAAAAACTATTATTATTAAATATAAATATTATTAAAATATAAAAAGTATCTTATTTGTATATTGTACTTTCGTGAAAAATACAGGAACTCATTAAAAGAACATTAAATATCATACATTACAAACTTAAGGATTAAAAACATTGTCCTTAATCATAATTTTATTTGTAAAAGGTTTACGCGAGAATCTTTAGTAAATATTGTAAGATATTATATATATATATATATATATATATATTTCTCGCGATTGACTATGTCTCTTAACAGCAAGCTTGTGAATGGGCAATGGACGCAATCGAGTATTAAAGCGTAATAACATATATAAAGATACTAGCAATCCCTGTTTCCGTTTCGTCGTTCCGACAATTTATCTCGATTTTCCGCGCACTCATCGAACCAGGGTCGTCGTCCTGCAATATTTCCCGAACGAACACCTTTCGTCATTCTTCCGGCGCGGAGTTACGGCGTCGATCGTGACTCGACGTCGACGTGTCGGATAGGTATATAGAGTAGGACGCGAACGAACGTACGAAGTACGAACGAACGAGCACTTGAAGTCGGTGCAAATCGCCGTAAACGAGGCGACTCCGGCACTTTCACCTCACGTTTCCAATTTGCGTTCGCGCGTCTCGTGCTTGCACGATTACCTTGACGGATGGACGCGCCGCACGGACGACAATATGCCGACCGCATACATATACTGCAAAGCTAAGAAACGTGAAGGAAATGTGGCAGGGCGCACGTGCATTTCCGGCTCGGCTCGGTCCGGTAACGTAAAAGATATTTTATCGTCGGGATTTCGACACAGAGGTAAAAATTAATAAAAGCATGGTAGTAAAAGAATTATTATACAGTGTATAAATTTCATTTTAGTTAGCTTAACTTTATTCATTACTTTTTTACAGAAAAAAAGATTTGCACAATGATATTGTAATATATTTCTCAGGTTATATCTTTTGCTAAAAATTGTCGTATGCTTTTAAATGTTCTTAAATCTATTTTTGTACCACAAAATACTTTTACAATACCTACATTCAGGTATATTGTTTCCTTCATATATGCATATTTGTCACTTTTTACTTTTTTTTAAGAAAGCAATTTTTTTAAATTGAGTATATGGTTATATACAGAGAAAAAGAATTAATATTAAAATATAATAACAAAAAATTAATATATCATGTATAAATCTTATTTCAACTAATTTTTTGTATTTTAACAAAAAAGTACAGTATAATATATGTATTTCTCACGTTAATATATTTTGTTTATTATATACTTGAAAATGTTTTCGTATTTATTTTTGTATATAGGCAAATGTTTTTATTTTGTATTTGTATATTATTTTTGTAATTGATGCATTTAATGCTTCTTTTTTTATCTTCTCTTCAAATAGTATTTTTTGAAGATTAGAAATTTCGAAGCTGAATATGGAAGGAATAGATAAATACTTAAATGTCCTTTAAACGACAACTGTATTTTGCGCATTTGTTTCTCTCACATTTCTCTTTTCTAAACACTTGAGAAGAGATATAATTAACAAAGTTAAGTAATATTACAGCTATTTCTAAATATTATATGTTGCATCATTATATATGTCTGACAATTGATGTCGTATCAGTTCGTTGCCATCGATCTTTCTCTTTTATAAGCGGTTAAGAGAAAAATATAACCAATTACTGTTAGTTGCTGCATTAATAGTGCTCAGTCACCTTGGTATCTTACGAAGACCAACAGGTAGCGTGTCTCACCGGTCGTGACAGTTCGCGACCTTCGATCCTTTACGAGAAATTAGAGACCACGAGGAATGGGTGCTCGCAACGTGGAAGTGACAACTTTCCGTGAGACGGACGAAACTCCGGAGATAGTTCGGCAATTATTCTCGCCCTAAGGCGAGACGAATTTGTGCTCGCGGCGACGGGAAACACGAGGCCGTCACCGTGAGAATTTGACGCAGTTCGGCCATAGTTTCAACCTGTAACACTATAACGCTCTGACGCAGCAGAGTTTTCCAGTGCAATCACGAGAGCGGGAAAGGGAAAATCGTAAACTCAGTTAATACTTGGGACAACGGCGAAAATATTAATTATAAGTAAAAATGATGTTATCGGAATTAAAGCAAGAGTGTATAATATTCATAGTGCGCGCAGCGAATAAAATTCCGTTATAAATGGATTCACAATTCGGTCGTTGTTGCCTCACGAATGCATCTATTACAATAAATAAATCGATCAATCTATATCTCCCTGTAAAAAAGAGATGCGCGCTCTATACCGTTAATGCTGGAACTGTCAGCGGACCGACGAGAAATCTCGCCGCGAGGCTATTTTTGAAATTCTTCTAAAATTGACATTCGCCGATGGAAAATTCATTCGCAGGTGCTACCGTGTGTCAAAACGCACGACAGCTGAAGGCACGCGCGCACTCGCGCGTAACCTTGCGGACGGCTGATACTCGATAGTTGAAAATTAATTCATGAGAGCGGCGCTACATCGATACGTTTGACGTTCTCGAGTGCTGTCGCTTCGATAAAGTTATGACATATCAAACTCAGGTGTATAAGAGAACATTAGATAATTTGTAACTTTTCTCCCCCGTATTTCTCCAGAGAGAGAACAGAGAATCAAATTAACTCGAGAACGTTACATCCATTATAAACGTATTAATGGTTTGTACTTTAAATAAATTACGTACATAATATTACGTGAAAGTTGTGTTACAATATTTCAATTATGTGAATAATATATATATATATATATATATATATATATATATATATATATATACATTTTTATCATTTATTTGCTTTCTATTTGTTATTATTTTTTATTATTATAATACTGAAATATAAAAAATAATAATAAAAATCTCAATTTTTTCGTATAAGTATTTTAAATATTCAAAATGACTTATGCAAAGCTTCATTGCGATGTAAATATTACTTATTCCATAAATAAACAAATAAATAAAGTTTGTTCATTTATACAATAATAAGTAATCTCCGCATTACAACGAAACTTTATATAAATCATAAATATTGAATCTTAAAGTATTTATATTTGAAAATTTAGTTTTTTACTATTATTTTATAACACATTGTCAATGGAACACAAATAAAAAAATACTTCTTAATATAATATTTCTTAATATAATATTTGTTGACTCAGATTCTAAATTCTTGCTAAAAATCTTTTCTACTACTTACTTTTAAATGCAAATCTGGAATAATTTGTGATTTTTTTTATAACTTTTTCATTTGAAAATATGTGCAATACTTGTTACATTTATCCGTTTTATATTCATTTAACTATTAGTTCCTGTATAATTAATTAATTTAGACAAATCTAAATAATTAATTAAGATTTTTTTTTACATTTTAAATCCGTTTCGTTGAATTAATATATTTCATATTGTGTAACGTAATTATGAATAATGGTTAGACTATTAAAATAACGTGGCAATAATTAATGTATCGTTATATCTCACAGTGGCGAAATGGTCGCGCGAATTAAATAACGGCGTTATTTCACGGCGAGATTGCCAGCGTTTGCGAGGTGTCAGTACGTTATACATATCTTATGCGTGATTGTCGCGCCCAAAGGTGTGCGAGAGAATAATGTATCTCAAAATTAATTTGGTTATCGTCCGGCGCACCATGCGCGCATTACGCGCAACGGACAGTATAGTACTCATTATGGTTAAAGGGTTAATTAATTTTCTGCCGAAATTTAATTAATCGAACGAACCGAAATTTATTTGCCGCTCACCGCGGTCACCAAGCGCCACCGTTATTGGATCGGTCGGTTAGTTCGGTGACCTAAACGCCTTATTAGATTTAAAGCGACACCACGCCCGAAGCTAGGGGAATTGCTCGTCTATGGCGGTGAAAGGGCGCGGCATGGGTTTACAGCAATTAAAGTATCGCGTTGCGTTACTGTAGTATCGAAACTCCCATCTGATCACCCGGAGATAATGAGAAGACAAAGGTAGGATATCCCGCGGGAGAGACGAGTCCGCGCAACGGTGATTTTCCTTACGAGAAGAACTCTGAGGTTTCGTTCCGTTAATCGTGCGGTTGAAAATCGTCCCCGCAAGGCCACGAGAGCTCTTTCTTTCTCCTCTCTCGTCTGTAACATCCGCGGTTTTGTAACAGTCAGTCCGTTGAAACTCTAACGCAAAAGCGAAGCTTCAGCTGGAAGGAAAGCTGTGGCCACGCTGTTACGGATAAACGAGAAAAGTGGCGAGAGAATGTGTGTGTGTGTGTGTGTGTGTGTGTGTGTGAGAGAGAGAGAGAGAGAGAACGGAAATCAAGATTTGTAACAAAATAGAGCGGAATTGATTTTCTGTTGCAGAAGTTCTCGCGAAATATGTACGATATAAACGTAACATGATTAGACACGTTGAATAGTCAATAATATATGTTAAAAATAATATAAATTACGAAATAGTAAATTGGAAAATAAAGAACAAATTTTGTAACTCGTTTGCGTTTCTTTATGTAGCTATAGTTTCTACATCTCTCGTTGTAGTCATCAACAACTATATATTGCATGTAAACAGATCCTTGAAAGCATATTCTCGATGCAAATAAATTCTTTTATTTTTCTATATATTTACAATCAAGAATCTCATTCTCGATGAATCCCATATTTGCCATTCATATACAGCATAATTGACTCTATACAATTCTCGTAAAATCCCTCAAAACTACTTCGATCGTTTCGCGAAAATCCTGGCGTTACTGTAATGCTATAATCGATTATGTAAACTACAACTCGAGTTAGCTTTTATGTTTCTCATGTTGTAACGGGTCTATCGCGGTCTAACTCTCCTCATTAAGCAAGTTAACAAATTTCATTGTATTGTCGTTCGAATTAAGTATGAGTATACAAGAAGAATGTGAGTTTAATTATTAAAAATTTAGATTATCTTACATCATATAAGAACGCAAAAATAAACAGACATAAATAATTACGAGAAAGATTTAAACATACAAGAAAAGTGACACGAGTCGAAAATTTTTAAATTTCGTATTTTGTGCAAATTGTATTTTAAATGCATCGGCTTTCAATCAGGAAAAGTGATAAAAGTTGAATTCAAATAGAAAATAAAAAAGAATTGAAATCGAGGGAAATGGCACAAATTAAAATAGGAGTACTTTTTAGAGTCTGACGTAACAAAATTAATGAATTATTTCTAGACTTGAAACTTTTTAAAGCAAACAATTTGTGATTATTAGCTCTGGTTAAAACTTACGTTTACTTCTGAACAATTTTATATTTTTGATTTGCGTCACTTTTCTTGCTAGAGTGCAATATATAAAATGAAATTCCGCCAACACTTTTTCTCTCCACGACATGTTCACTCGTACCACAAGCGAGTATTAAATTCAACGAAGTTCACAATAAAGCTGTGAAGGATATATGAAATTAGGATACGAGATACACACATCGAATCGTGATCACGATTTCAGCGGAGCGATTAATTTGGCGAAACGGCGAATTATACAGTGAAATTTGTAAATTACGACGGTGGTTAAGTACCGCGTTATTAGGCGCTTGGAAATGCAAGCGACAAGAGGGTCGGAAGAAAGGACGTCGACATTAACGAAGGTGGAGAAAGCTGGCGAGCGAAAGCTGCATCGAAGGGTTGAACGAGGAGAAGATGAGAGGGAAGGAACAACGAGTGCAACGAAGAGAGAGAGAGAGAGAGAGAGAGAGAGAGAGAGAGAAGAGACCAAGGACAACGGCCGGGGAGAAGAAAAGCTCGAGGGACAAGTGGCGCGACTTGTTGAGCACT
>NW_012130098.1:2936661-2937736 GCF_000143395.1 Atta cephalotes | reverse complement strand
AGAGAGAGAGAGAGAGAAGAGACCAAGGCAAAGCCCGGGGAGAGAAAAGCTCAGGGCAATGGCGCGACTTGTTGAGCACTATCTGTCGCCGTGTCTTCCTCCCTTCCGTCCTCTCTCGCTACCACTCGTAAAAACCCGTATCTTCCACTCTGACGTACTTGCAGCGTGCCGCGTCACCATAGCGGCAGTCAACGAAGATGCTGCGATAAAATACTGCTGCAGAACTGAAATAGCTGGGCAGCAAAAAGGGATAAGCGCGTTCACCCGCGCAAAATGCGTTTCGTCTTTTTTCTTTTTATGGTACATAATACTTCGCCACGCGAGGCAAAGCTAGCCGATCGGTTCCTAGTTCCTATCATCATGTTATTATCGTCAACAAATTGGTGCATCATTGAGTCCGTATGGAACGCGTCACGCGCGTGATATGTGATATCATGTGGTGCATAACCCCAAAGATTTTGTTATCTCTTGACAACATCCACGCGTGCGAAGGAATATAAATGAAGTGCGAAGCAACATACATATATCCAACAGAATCAAATACTGATCTGGTATAACGATATCGAGAAGATATATGAATTAGTATTTAATCATTGAAATGTATTTTATTATTTAACAGTGCACTGCGAAGATCAACATTACTTTGCTGCTGTACGTGGAAAAATTTAAACATTGCGCATCGGTTTTGTTTGCCCATAAAACGGCGGAAATTTTTCATAGCGGTATTTCTCAAAGGGATGACACGGGATGGAAAATGTCAATATTGTTGCCGGAATCGACAGCAATATTTTTATTGGTTAAAGGGCCATTAAATAAACTCGCGTTAAAAAATATCATTAGAAAAATGTATCATTCGTCGAAGAACGTTTTGGCTGAACATATTATATTTTTGAAATAGTTGAATTAAATTGAAAAGTACGTACAATATTATTATGTAATAACAAAAATGTATCTATTTAAATATGTATTTTTACACACAAATACATATACACACACACACACACACACACACACACACACACACACACACACACACACACACACACACACACACACACACACATATATATATAAT
>NW_012130098.1:2924709-2935448 GCF_000143395.1 Atta cephalotes | reverse complement strand
ACACACACACACACACACACACACACACACACACACACACACACACACACACACACACACACACACACACGATATAAATGTTGAAAAATTTTAAAATTCATTGAAATATAACCTGTGTACATTACACGCAGCACAGATCGACATTACTTTTATAAACGTTAATAATAAAAGCTGCAAAAAGAATTACTGGTGTACGTAAAAATACATACTGTACATATTGTATTTTTACGTACATTATCTTGTCTTTCATTTTTCATCAGCACCACGTGTTTCGAGCAAGATTCCAATGATGAATCCATGGCAAAGCTCTCATTCTTCCGAGTATATTGCATGTAACAAGTAGAACGGTACGGCACGATCTCCGTACGATTCGTCACCGCGTCTTAACGTCCTTTTCCATTATCCGCGGCTTTGTTTCTCATTCCTTTCCCAGACGAATAAGTGTTCCCGACGCGATAGACCAGCGGACGGAGATAATCCGAGTGAATGTGCTCGGAGGTATTTTCAGTTCCAGTAGCGCTTTGATAGCAGCTGCTCGGAATATGGATAAGGGGCAGAACTAGTCGCCGCGCGTTGGCCTTAACTACTGACCACCTTGTTCCATTCTGGCTTCTATCCGGCCGCGTAATGTTACGCGAGGTAGAAACGCTTGCTACACGCTCAAGTATCATGACTATGTTTGCACATCGTACGCTACCACTTTGTGCGACACGTTTGAATGTCATTAGCGTACCAAACTTTAGAGCAAAAATACCATTTACAACAAGACTCGTTCTTACTATTCATTGAAGATACAAGAAGATCATTACGTTCTTTACAATATTATTCGAAATCTTTACAATATTATTATATTTTATGACATATGACATGAAATATAAATAAAAATTAATTTACATTCAATATTTAATTAATATTTAATTATCGTACGTGTGTGCACTATCGCTATAATCGCAAAAATTTAGAGCTCTCATTCGGGTAAAACAGTTCTTTACAAATATAAATATTTTATTAAAAATTTTCATCTTCCAACATGTACTGTTGGAATAAAATTTATAATCGAAACAATATTAACTTTCGTTTACAATGATAACAAATGAAATTAAATTCTCTTTTTAAAATTTGGAAATGTACCAAACTTTCGAGCGATAATATATAAAATAGTCCGTAATTTATATAGTTTTCTGTATAATATAAGCTAATAATAAGATAATAGAGAAACATTTAAAAGAAAAATATTTGATTACTTATTTCACCTTCTAAATTTCTCATTATTTCAAATAGCATATTCGCCCTAGAAATTTTCGTTGCAATATCTAAACCAAAGTTACATATTGGCTTTGATTGAAACGATAAACAAAACGGCATCACGAAATGTGACACTGTATTACAAATTTCTAGTGTATCGGAAAAACCGATTTCGTTCGGGAATCGGATGAGCTGGATTTACCGACGTCGCTTCGTTTCGTGCTGCCGGCGGCTCTCTCTAATGCCAGGATGAACAATTTATAAACTATTCAGAGACAGCCGTGATAGCCGCGAGATAAAGCGCAACGCAGTCGGCCGCAACATCCGCGGTAATATATTATTGCTTAGACAGCGCGGATACTTTCCACAACACGCTAGCAGGTTGATAGTTTATACAGGACGAATGAATCATCATGTTACAAAGAGCATCATTCATTTTATATTATCATTAATAAAAGAGACTTCGATTTCAATTTATATCTATTCTTCTTATAAAGAATTAATTAGAATATGATTGTAATGTATGCAAATTTAAAAAAATTAAAATTATATCTACATTATTTTACACGTGAATAAAAAAATATTAATAAGTTAAACTAAACCGTTATATAAATAAATGAAAAAATTTATTCATATAACGGTCTAGTTTAACTTATTAATATTCCTTTATTCATATATAAATAAATAATAAAAGTATAATTTCGATTTTTTTTAATAAGTAAAGAATAAATAAAGAACAGTCATGAATATCTTCAATCAAGATCTTGATACGTAATAATATCTTATATGTAAATTTTAAATACTTTTTCAAATTACAAATTATATAAACTACGCGCCGAATACTGTCGGAATTAAAATGTTATAACGCAGCCGAATAAACCGAAGCTGAAATAATATCAAATGAATTAATCAATGCAAATAACGATGTTAAGAACATAAAATACTGCGAAGAACTTATTGCAAAAAATATTGCTCCAGTTAAAGAAATATTGTATATTGTAAGCATCGCTTCAACGATCGACCCATAAATGCTCGTTGATCGATGTGGTTCTTTAAGTATAATAGAAGGAAAGCCATGTCGCCATAATAGAGAAAATAAGAAGCAAGTTAAACTAACAAAAAGTACGGAGGAAGTCTATCCACGTACGTAGATAGGAGATATATACGAGGGCTCCTTTTACTCGGCGGAGATTCGATATGGCCCGGGCACTAAAGTCATTTCTTACGTGCAACGTGCACCGATAATGGTCAACGTGCACGGCTGTCTAGAGCGTGCGCGCACGCTACTACACGCTACTACGCGCTCTAGATAGAGTGTAGTCCTCAGCCACTCAGTGCCTGACGGCACTTGAGGTCTCGTCGAGTTACCCGTGAGTGGCGGATGTCATTTCAATCCGCTATTCGATTACGCCATGGCTCGCCTTACCTTACCGTCGGTCGCGTAGCGTCGCGAATTCTCTCGTTAACTAGTTGCTCTTTCCAGCGAAACATGCCGCGCCGACTTACACTTATATTCACCGCCGCGTGTCTCGCGGCGGTGAATATAAGTTTTGCGCGAGACGATTCAAATAGAATAGTAATACGGTTTCTTCAGAAGAAGGAGAACGCGTGTTAGAGATATTGCTTCATAAAGCGCTGATATATATGTACAGCCATCGGAAAGATTAATTTCATAGAGTAACAAAAGGACGTTCCAATATTTTTTTGGAATTAACCCTCTAGAATTGACATGGATCTACCCATTTAATTATAAATTTCTTTGTTGAAAATGTCAAACAATTTTATTAATGTCATATCCGCAAAAGATTTCGCACTAATTATATGGAAAATTGAGTCCCGATGATATAAATTAGTTTTTTCATATATAAGACAAACCGAGACTCGTTGGCACAAAAGATAAGTAATTGGTATTGCGTTCCGTTTTGTATATTTATGGCGAAAGAAATAACCGCAAAATATCTCTTTTATAATATAGGTATACTTTCCCTAAGTTTCATTTAAATCAAACAAGTGTATATTATATAATAGAGTAAAAAAGGATAAATATCTAATTCAAGAGGAGGTAAATTTTTGTGTAAATTTTTTTGTAAATAATTATGTATTAATTCTTCGCTTTGAGAAAGTGCTTGACTTGCCATACTACTCATATAAAGTTTATATTAGTTACAATTTAACTGTGACAAAATACTTTATTTTTAATATTAAAATAAGCTAACTGAAATAATTTATATCTATTTCTCTGTAACAGTGCTATTTTGAGCATTATAAAATAACTTTAAAAAATGCAATCTTTACTAAGAAGAACATTTATGCTATCCGTTTTTTATTTCTATTATGTGTTCATTAATTTAATATAGAGTTTATCGTAGGAACCTTATACCGTGATATATATCAATTTAGCCCACTATCGGCGCAAATTGACTACAATACAGCATGTTCGTATTTCACTTACCACAAAGAAACTATACAATGTACAGAATATTCCTGGCATGAAAATGTAAAGAAAAGTTCTCACTATCATATTAGACATATTTCAATCATAATAATTAGTTATTTAAAGTCTAATATTGAATGTTAAAATTATGCCAAGGTATCAATTATGTAACATTTTTTTTAAACGAAAACGTAAAAAATGAAAAATATATATACATATATGTAAGTTATTAGCATATATATATATACACACACACACGCATAACATACATACATAACAAAAAATTTTTACGTTTCCGCTTTAGGAAAAAAGTTACATGATTGATCTCATGGTCTCCCCTAATGTAATTTAATTATAATGTGAACGAAAAATGTCATAGACACTTAAAACTTAGTAATGGATAGTTTTTGAACTACAGTGTATCAAAGGTGTTTTATGAGTACAAGTTTTAATATACCATAGTTTAAAAACTTATTGAGCCTTGTGTCTATGACATCTTTTTTCATCATATTATAATATAAGCTACATTATATGTGTATATGAAAATTAACTCATTTGTCGGATACTCCTGATTTTCCATATAATTATTACAAGATTCTTTCTTTTATTATTCTTATTAAAATATACTTAATATTTATTTTTTGTTATTTTGATTCCTTGGAATAAATTGATGCCTTTTTAAATTAACATAAATTAAATGAGTCAAACCTACAGTCAGAAATTACAAATTTTGACGTCAGCTCCGGAAGATTAAAGTTTCTATGAATCTGAAATAGAGATTAGCAAGTCTCTTTGTAATCATTAAGAAAACGTAAAGACAAATTGATATTGTTACTTAGAAACGACTCGCTTCTGCATTTGACTCTCCTTTGTTTATCCGTTTACGTATTTACTTAATGAGAGCGTGCATAAACAGCCACAAATAGCGTGTGCGGTGGGTAGAGATCTCAAACGAGCCACGTCATCTGAAATTCTCTAATATCAAGCTTAATTAGTGGATGTTTCCCTTTCCACCGAATCCAGGCCGCGTCCACGCACGTGACTGACGTCAAGGGTATCCTAACCGCATCCACTCGACTCCGCTCAATGCTTCTTCCTGCCCCTCTCGCCCTCTTTGCCTGTCCATCTGAACCTGGCAGGCTCCACCGAGTACGTGTCAGGGACTATGGAATCCTTCGACCCATTAGTGTCCATGCATACCGATTCAGGGATCGAGTGCCGCCCGCACCGTACAGAACCACTCGGCCCCACAAATGAGCCTGTCGTGTTCCGGATAATACGAAGCGCAATATTCGTCCTGTCGCGATAGATCATGCCGAGTGCGCGCACGCGGCTGCACCCTTAGACCGTCGTGCACCGCACCGCCGTGTTCCCGTTTATCTTCTATAGTATCTTGTGTTTCCGACATTACAAAAGAAGATAGATATGTCCCATACGGGTATGGGGTTCCTCGAGGGATCATACCGTGACTTACTTGTGTCCGATAAATAAAGCGAAATAGCTAGAGTGTTCGCGAAAGATGCGAGCCCTCAAAATACGCAATTTGATAGGAAAGTCCTTTGTTCATTAACGTGACTTTATCCACCGTAACAGTGGCGAATATCGAACCCGTTAATCGATACGAGGCAAAACCACGAGTTTACCTATACACATCCGAACCCGTACACGGCACGACCCGCGGAATCCATTAAAACTTCGCGAATCGTTTCTGAACGCTGGCATCAAACGAAGGCATATCATAGTACTTGCGGTAGTTATTGGAATAGAATAACATACGCTCGCTTATGCTCGGCAAATATTTTTTTTCCGCTACAAATTTAGTTCATTTTAATAGCGTAATAAGTAACATATATATGTATTATATGTATATTACACGTATTTCAGTAAGTAATAATATTTTAAATATTTAAAGAAGATGAAAGGAAAAGCGCACACGGCATAGTTATTGTATAATGACAATTGCTTAAAAATAAGGAAATATTTATATAAATTTTTCTCTCTGTATTTAAAAATATCAAATACATTCTCTAAGAGGCATTTTCCACTTGTGTAGTCTCTGTACTATAAAACATTTAAAATTTTCATAATTATTTAACATCACGCGCGCGCATTCTCTCTGTGAGGTAAATATATAATACTTCCACTCCAACACTATTTCTATTCTATCTCATATATCTCTTTCTGCCTTTTTCCCCTGTTCGCGTATCTAAAGAAGAAAATGAGAGTTGTAACTGCGTGATCGCAGTTGCATCGTAAAAGCCCATGGAGTACATCCGTGGAGATCGGATCGGCGGGCATATTTGGTTCGTGGACTGTATTACAGTATATTATGTACATACGCGTCAGCCATCCGTGTGCATTCTTCGACCTTATAACCGGTCGGAAAGTTGCGGCCGCGGCCTATCGAAGCGTCCAACGGAAGCGACACTTTAAGTAATGTTCGGTCGGTTCATGCCAGCCGCTACATGACTATGCACGTGGCTAGATCGGATCGCGAGCGGCCACTACCACGCGTTCCGCCGTTGTCCCGGAATGCGATTTCTCAACCGTTTACGACTAACGTATCCGACGCACGTATCGTGTACGTGACGCGCGTATCCTCACCACCTCCTATCGTCCAGTACTGGCTTTAGGAGTAGAATCGAGAGGGTTCGTTTTGATGTTTATTAAGAATATTTAATTAAATTAATATTATTTAATTGCAACGCACAATCAATAAAAATCAATATGAAGGAGACATTTTGTAAATAAATACATAAAATTAGCTAATTAATATTCATCAGGGTAAGTACAATACAATATACACACATAAATTAAAGTGAGTAAAAGTGAAACTTAACAATTTACGATTCAAATGTTTCTTACATGGAATTAGGGGTTACAGTTGCGCTAATACATATATATTTTTTGACATTCATTGACATTATTGTGTTTCTTTCAGGGCGCTGATGTGCCTAAAGCCGGGGGTGACTTTTTCCCCTGGGTTTCCAAGTCCGCTACAACGTGCACGAGTCATTTGCTACGTTCGGCGAGATACGAGATTCGGAAGTAGAAAAAAGAGAAAGAGAGGGGAGGGGGGAGAGAGAGAGAGAAAGAGAAAGCGAGTAAGCGCAACATCCTGAACAGCCGGTGTGTGAAAAATCGCGTTCTTTTATAAGGATACGCAGATTCCTCCCGGACGTTTCGTCATTCTTGCGAGATGGCACGGTGCGACATATGGTATGAGGGAAATCGGATATGCTGTCGTCGCGGTCGTCGTCGCTCTCGCATGTCGATGCTCTTTCATTATAGTGACTTTCTTCATACTTTAAATTTACTCTTAACTCTGAAAAATTTTTCAGAAGCGTCAAATTTTGTTTTAAAACAAAGCATTTTATTTTAAATGATTTAAGTCATACATAAAACAGTATCATTTGTGTTAAAAAAAAAAAACCAACTAAGAAATCATGTCATGTAATTGCCCAAAATCGATTTGATTCTTTTTGAAAAATATTATTATTAAACACAAAGTGTTAATAAATATAAAATAAGAAACATCTATTCTTTTTTAAATAAAATCATATTATATTTAAATAAAATCATATATGAATAAATTTGGCACAAAATTGTTTTTAATTTTTATTTATATATAATATAAAAATTAATTTCACAAAAATAATAATCCCAGGTGAGAGAATTTTGAAGAACATAACATTTTTGAAAAGTATAAATACACAATTATAAATTGCATGAAAAATCATAAAAGTTATATTTAAAACTTTTTTACTTGATCCTACCAACTGGTTAAAATCAAATATAAACGTTAGCAGATTATTTCATCCCTTAAACTTCAAATAAAAAACACGTCTCTCATATTATTAACGATATATTTGAAAGAGGCTACAATTATGATGCGTTCCTTATAAATAAAAATCAATGAATAAAACAGAATATAATACCTTATACATTTCATTTTTGTTCGATCTATAGACATTTCATTTATACATTGATATTAATTATTTTATAAAAAATATAAAATTCCAGAGAAAAAACGTAAAACTGTTAAATGGAAACACTATATTTCAGCTGGATTCAATTCAAAGTGAGGCTTTGCATGTGGAGCATTAGATATCAATTTGACATGCGAAAGTTCAAAGCGTTTGTGTACACTGTGAAGCTGTGAATAATATGCCTTTCCAGAGAGTTTAAATAACTGATACGGCAGAATGTGAGGTTGTAATTTTGATCGAATAACACGAGAACAACAACGACTGCATAATTCAAAGGTTATCTGCTCCTGAAGCTTGCAGCCCGGAGCTTCGGAGCTAATTCAATTTTGCGCTGTTGTAGACGTAACTTTTCGGCGTGCACTAAAACGTGCCCCGGAGCAACAATTTTCCTGCTGAATTCCACCGCTATCGATACAGCGAAAGACAGCATATGCATATCGAAATTAACTGACAGATATCGACGCGACGGCATTACTGTACTCTCGCATTTATGAAACTTTGATCTATGTAATTTTAGAAATGGCAGACGCGATCGTTCATATAGCTAGGCAGTATAAACGACTTCAAGACAGTTTGCTCGAAATATCAAATAATATAGACAGATTACCGTTTCTTTTGTCTATTTCTGTCGCTTATTATCCTTACATTGCTTTGTATTTCACTTGCAACGGCGCAGAACAGATAAAATATTTCAAACTTAATTTAAGTATTAATAATTCTTGACCTTAATTTTAGATCTTCTGATTATTATAGAACTACACTATTTTATAATTTAAATTAAATTTGAGATGTAAAAAGATATGCAAGATAAGTCCAAAATGGTAAACTAATTAAATTTTTATATGAAACTTACATCAAACGTTCTACTAATTGTAAGTCATAGAATCTTGCTGATGAAAAAATTTTATGTAGAAATGTGTTTTGCGAATTATCTTCGTGTTCATGTCCATTCTTGGAATGTCAAAAATGGATGTGAATACAGACATAATCCGTGAAACACATACAGCTATATAGAAGTACCCATGGAAGCCTCAAAAGATTTTATATAGAACGATTAGGGTTGCGTTCAGAACAATAAAGATAAAATAATATCTAGGTACACCTGAGTTTCACTCACCTAGATATTATTTTATCTTTATTGTTCCCGATCAAATGTTAAACAAGGATAAAGCCTTAATAACGAACAAGATATCCGAACATAATTCTCGAATATGTCCTGAATACTCTAGGAAGTGAATGTTTAGAACATTATATTAAAGATAAGATGAAAATAAGCTATAAGCTTCAGAACGTTTTAAAATTTTTATCTTATGACATCTGCAGGACTATTGATTTCCTATTCTATAGATAAATGTGGAATAAGATTCATTTTATAATCCTCAGGACATCCTAAATGAATCTTGGGATTGTAACAGACAGTCCTTACGGTGGGACTCCTTGAGGCATCCATAGAATATCCCGTGCTATTAGAATGATACTTGGGTGCACTCGAGTGAAATTTCTGAAGCAGCACTGTATTCTAACTTTACTGGTGGTATCATTATAGTATCGTTGCACAGGTATTATAAATGATAAAAAAGCTAAACGATAATATACCAAACTGTCATTAAAAGTTATAAAATCGGGGAATAGGAGGAGTCAATATCATGACTTAAGGCATAGGAATATGTCGGTTTTTCGGACAATATGTCAGCCTTTTCGGTGATTCCACTTTAATTGATTCTTTAACTATGTAAACTTCGTTTTTAACATGCGTTTTCTCATTCGAATCGTCTGTGCGAATCCCTGATTTTTTTGGTCAATTTTCTTCAAATTCCAAGAAGTAATCTATAGATTTCTTGTGCTATCATTTTGCTACATGAAATCCTTTCATCAGTATAATTCTATTCATGATCGTTCTTTCAAGATCATCATAAGCAATTATCTTAAGATATTAAGATTAATTACATTAAGATATTTGATTAATTCATGATGTCTTAAGAACCTAAGACCATTTCTAAACTTGAACAATGGATTTCGCTCTATGATTTAGTAGAATGTTTGATGAAAGTTTCATAAAAATTTATTAGTCCAACATTTTGGATTAATTTTTTGTACTCTAATAAAAAATTATTTAGATTTTATATATATATATATATATCATAATAATCAAGATTATATAAAAAAATAGGTAATTATTATTTATTAATTAATATTTATATTAATACTTAATTTTATTAATTTAATATATATTTGCTTTTCTATAAATATAAATTTTCTTTAAATATTTTGCATCGTTTTTGAGCGAAATGGATTTTAAAATCCACGATGAACTGATACATTTCATGTCTGAATAAACATTTGTCTATAAATTTAAAAGTTTCGAGAGTATCCATGCAGCTCTTTACGAAGCCTGCGACAGGTGGGAAGCCAGCGAGAATCCTCTTCGCGCGGCGTAACATGACACCGACTTCGTTACACCGATAATCCCCAAGGGTATCGGTATAGGAGGTAACGTCGGTACGAAGGCGGCAGACCCTTCCGTCGAGAAAATTACACTCTGAGCTAATATTCCATAGCGTTTCTCTCTTAAACGCACACCGGGCGAGAAGGAACTGTTAATAATTCTAATCGGACATGCCTATGTGTAACGCGACGGCTCCATAATTGCTCCATTATAGAACGGCGAAGATAATTGGTCCCCGACGATATTCCGCGTACACGGACTTTTGGCATGCGATGAGGCATGGCGCCGCCATGTAATTCACTGTGAGTCTCGAGATCGAAAGAGGCGGAGGTTCGATCCTCGCGCAGCTTCCGGAGTAGCTCTCGTCGCAAGCAAGATAGGAAGAGCAATCTATATGTCATTCCACAGGCTTGGTCGGGGCGGGCCCAGCGACGGCGACGTCGGCGACGGCATAGCATCGCGACGCGTCGCGACGCTCCCTTACTCGCAAGGATGTTTCGTATTAACGACGCACGCCCGGCCAAGAGCGATAGGACGTAAGCCGTGAAATATTGAAATGGGATTTTTCAGTTCACGAAAAGAACGAGAGAAAGTTGACTAGGTCTCCTCCTTCTCTCTCTCTCTC
>NW_012130098.1:2911119-2919153 GCF_000143395.1 Atta cephalotes | reverse complement strand
ATATATATATATATATATATACATTTTTATAACATTTTATTAGTTTTTCTTAGATTTTATTCTCGCCTTTTCCAAGAAAACGAAATTCTCAATGCTTTATATTTATAGCCAAAGATATAATTTAACATAAATTAATTCTGCTGATTTATTCGATTCAAAATGTAATTTATTTTGTTATCAATATTTTATAAAATTTCTTTTTCTTATTTGACAATTTCATCTGTTTTATACATATAAGATCTTTTTTCTATAAATTTGTTTTATTCTTTAGAGCTTTTTAATCATATTGACGATATGATCGCATAGTAAATCTTTTGCGGCACGAACTTTCCGGACAATCCAATAAATTTGAACAGATCAACAGGATTAAAAAAATTAAATCAAATATAGAATCAACTGGTTAAAGTAACGGTATTATTGATCGCCGTCGTATTTCGGTATTGTTGCATTTGTCGGGTAAGTTTGACGCTTCGGAAATGAGATTTCGATATCGGTTTTGTTCAACTTCGCATGCTTTTCTATCACATCAGTGGATCGTCTCGAACTGAAGCGACAAAGAGTCACCGATTTTTTTCCGTTCCTCCCCTCTCCTTCCCTCCCCCCTCCCTCCTGCTATGCTTCTGCGATAGCATACTGGCGAAGTTCGCCAGTCGATACGGGAGAAGTTTGCCGATCGTCGGCGGAAGTCAAAAAGCGTCGCGTTGAAACTCGAACAGAATGGAAGCCGTTTTCCGAACTTTCTGACAAAAACGATTAAGCGTTGTAAACAACGGGTCGATCTCACGGCATGAAGGGGGTGGACGCGACGCGACCGCGATGTACCGGCGATGATATTTCTCAGCGCACGGTTCGCTATTTGTCAGGAGATGGATGTTAATAGATACCGCGGCTCCGGCGAGAAATATCGAAACTTGGTAGAAAACTTACAGGGGCGACCGTAAATTCTCAAATAACCGGGAGAAAACTACGCCGCGAACTGCACACGGCGCGGGGTCCCACCCACCCTCCCACCCACATCTCGAGAATGTCAACGGGCGGAAAATTCTCCAACGATAACTAGCTCGAGAAGCCAGAAGACATCGCTGCGTAACTATTAATAAAAACTTCGCAATTGCAATATAAACTTTATGTGTTGCACGACGGAGGAGCGTTTATCTTCTTCCGTTGTTTGCTGTCGGTAAGTTAAATGAATCGAATAAGGAAAACGAAGAATATCAAGAGAAGTAATTAAAATTATTTCATAATCAATAATGCGTGAGAGATATTTAGAGATTCTATTCTTCCTTTCGGAATATATTTTTAAGTCAGAAGGGTTCGTATGCGCGCGAAGAGGATGCAAGAAATACAAATCTTTAGGAAGCTCTTAATTTTCTCTAATTAAATTGTTATTGGCGAAATAAAGGAAGTCTCGTTACGTCGCAATGTTGGCGCAAAGCACTTTGTATGGTCTGGTCACGTTGTCGGTAATGTGGTTTTAAAGCCACATTGTGCGCCGCTGAGATCAGCTACGATTTCTATCGGTCGCGCACATCTGTCGTTTGTAAGGGAAGTATACGTGTATCGGCGATAGTTCACGTTGCACAATAGAGTTAAAACACACGTAACAGTGCGGTATTACAAAAACGTACAACTAGGGACAGCAACGGCGAATTGTATCGCGGTAGTGACAAAGACAGCGGTAGGTGTTTAATTAATTTTCGCACAAAGTGTTCGCCAAAGCACCAAATCGAGTAGTCGAGTGTGTATTTGTTCTTCTGTTGTCTCTTAAGGTGCAATCAGCGATTTCGATCGACCATGTAAAAACCTTGTTAAAAAGACAACAAGGAAAGCAACGTGTTCAAATTTGATCAAAAGCATACGACATCGTTAATAAATCTTTGAAACAGTACAGACAATAAATAGAGAAATATCTAGTCAATTTCTTTGTATAATATTTGCCAAGCTCTCTCTTTCTCTCTCTCTCGTACAATGAAAAGAAGTAATACAAGAAAATAGTTTTCAGTTTTTAGTATCAATGATGCATGTGTTTCAAAATCAAGCCGATTAAGGTCCACGATACAGCTGAAACAGGATCAAAACCGCGTTTCAATTCTCCATTCCAAATTTCAGCAACGCTTTACGATCAAATTCATATGTATTGAATGCTATTAGCAAAAAGAGAATATGAAATAGCAATCGAACCATATAATAAAATTTGCAGAATTTCTCCAAACTATACACAACTGTATATATACTTAAATTAATGATTCGCATTTAATTAAATGTGTGTGATCCATGAATTAGGTAAAAGGTGTATAATTCATAATTGTTTCAATTATCGGCAGTGTACTTATAAATATATTTTATAAATTTATTATCACGTTGAAAAAATTTAACAACAGTAAGTATTTATTTCTTTCATAGATTTGTTCTCATTCATTATGTAAAAAAAATCACACAATTCCATTTTAAAAGTATAAATGACTTTCATATTTTTTTAACGTCTCCATCTAGATGAAAAACAATACGATCAAAATATGTTCCCCTTGAAAGCGTTTCACTTTCATCTGAAATATTTTTTTCTATCGTAAAAATCAGGCGAGATATTTCAGATATTCGAGTTAGATGGAATTATTATACTTTCCGTATAATAAAACTACAATAAAATTTTATTCTTCTCAATATTAATAGAATTTTAATTGAGATACTAGTGCAATAATTTACAAGAGAGAGAGAGAGAGAAAGAGATAACTTTTTGCAATAACTTTACGTAAAGTTACATATCGCAATATATCTAAGGCATTCTGTAACAGTACGAAGTCGTAAGTTAGATTCGTTGAATGCAATATTCCCTCTGCATTTCACAATGATGTGCGGCAATTCCCGGCAACAATCTCCAAGTCGGGATTCGGTCAGGAAAGTCAGCCTTCAGTTTCATCCGCGGGATGTAGGACGACCCGGGGGAAAATCATGCCGCATAGTGCATAGTGAGAGACAAGAGTGGCAAAGCGGACATCGATCCCCGCTCGCACGGCCGTCTTTGTCGGTGGCCGCGATTCGGCGAGGTTTGCAGCCGCGCCTCGTATTCATATTCATATTTCAAAACTCGCACCCCCATGGCCCATTGTGCCGCTGAATGCGCTATGCAGAATGCGTCGTCTGCCGTATAACGTTGCGGCGTTGCGACCGTCTCCTGAATTAGTAATGGCACGTTGACAACGGCCTGTTCGCACGGCGAACGACGCTCGATGTCGCGCTCACGAGTCGCGGCTCAGATGTGTATCGCGGGAAATGCAATTTGCTCCAGATATTAATTCAGGTAATGGATTGTGTTAACGTATGAAACTAGCCCTGAGCGTATCAGTGCCGACATGTATCTATGCCTGAATAGATACATCTCATAAAAAATCCATTTGTTTGAGCCCTACGGACCAAGAGGGAATCCACATTAATCCGTATATATTTTTCATTTAAATGAATAATGTAACTATAATTCTAGTTATTTGTCATGGGTTGTCATTTGTCCCCCTCAATTTCTGAATTACAATAAGCACGCTAGAAATTCAAATTTAAAGAATATACCGTATATGTATCGCAGTTTATAAATTGCGTTGTATAAAAGGATCATACACAAAGGGTGATCCTTAAATATTCTAAAAGATTTTAAATTTGATTCCTCACATTAATTCAAGAAAACTTTATTATCATGAACCGAAATAGCTCAGTTTCATAGATACAGGTTGTCAAAATTAAAGGAAAAAATTGAATAGAATAATAATGTATGGTTCCAAAAGACGATCTTTCATATTCTGAAAATACAAATTTTTATAAAAATAATCCAAGTAGTTTTCAAAATTTTTGGAGAAAACGAAATTTTTTCTTTCAACTTTGACCATGTATCTTTAAAACTAACAATAAACCGTTTCATATATTTATACACGAAGTTTTCATCTCAAACTGATGTGAGAAACGCACGAGGAAAAAAAAATATTTCGATAAATGGCGGCAATTATCGGGAAAGAGAGTTTTCGGAGAATAAGCGTAGCTGGCACAGAACGGGGTTGCCGGAAAGTTCGCGTTACATAATTAAATCGGGCGGACCGAAATCGTGTGCGAAACTTGAAGTGGTTACACGTAACGTGTACATCTTCCCTCGCGAGCGTAACTGAGAAGCGTAGAGAACGAGAGAGGAGATGAAGAGAGAGAAAGGGAGAAAGAACGAGGGAGAGAATATACGACGGTGCTAACGAGGCTCAGAGGATCGAATCAAGACCGAATCTCCGCCGCTGATTGACCAGGGCGGAACCCGGAGCGGTAGAAGGCTAATTAGCTACCCGGATCTTCGTACGTGACCCGACAACGGATCCCGAGACGTGGCGATTATGGTTGCCCTGAGCGTCTTAATTTCAACCCAACGCTTCGCAAGAAGGAGGAAACATTATAATCGACTACGACGTCGGTCAAAATTCTCTTTGAACATGCCTTGGGTCCGTCTTTCACCGTCGATGTCACTTCCATTTTCTGCTGAGCATCTGCGCTTAGAAATTCAGAGCCGCTAGGTGGCTGCCCGAAATGATAATTAGGCTGAAACTTGGCGACGGCAATTAGCGCGCTCCCGCGCGCGCGATTTACGTAGATGAATGTACGGGGATATACTGGAAGTCGAGCTTCACATACCAAATTTGATATTTCAACGATAAACTTCGAGTTATCTTTTTCATAACTCGGCAAAAATTTTTCATATATAATTATACATAATTATATTATATATAATTATGATGAGAGAAATGAAAGCTATAGAATTAATTAATCCAGTTTTATTAAAATAAGTATTATTAATTAGTATCATATTTAGAATATGATACTAATTAATAATACTTACACACAATAAAATTAAGATAAAAAAATATTTCTCCATGAATTTAAGAATTTATTTCATGGTGCTCTCAAGTGGTCACCCATCCTAAGTTGTACTTTTACAACCGTATAGAAACTATTACTTTAATGATCCACGAACTCTAAATGAATATATAACTATGACATATCTATTAAATATCATTCCAGCAGCAACGTTCCAATAATATTATATAAATATTAAAATCCTACCCTTCCATATATATATATATACCTACCTTTCCATATATAATAATATGCTGTACATATAAAAAGCTATGTATAAAAAAATGTTACATATAAAAGTATAAAAAAAAGAATTGAATTATGTATTTCTTATAGCTCAATGAAAAAATTTTCATACGTAACCATTACCAGTAATTTTTGAATTATAAATGACTGAAACCTATGGCTTTCTGTGAACTTCGTTGTTCGCTTAAATTCAGGTTATATTATTGCGAAATTTTAATTGAAAAAACTTTTTTTGGTTATCAAGATATATAATGGACATTCAAAGATTGAATTCTTTCGACATATTCCCTAAAAAGAAAAATTAGTCCAAAATCTGAAAAACTATGTTATTCAAATTCATAAATTTATTTTAATATATCATTTCCCCACTTCAAAAGATATAACTAAAAACCATAATTTTCTAGTTATTACTATCATAAATGAGAATTAAATAGTCATGCCATATCAATTGTCAAAAGTAAATTAACATTATAAAAAATCATCAAAATCATCATAATTAAAAAAAAATGATTTTTTAAAGGTTGTGAAATGAAAATAACAAAATGACATTTGATTATGTTAAGAATAAATTCTTTTTGTCAATATTTGATTAGTCAATAATTATTTGTCAAATAAATATTATCCTATCAGCCATCGCGAAAGTAAACTCTAGCTTAACTTCATGAAACATTATCACAACTTAAAAATGATACTTTTAAGGGTTATAAAATAAAATGTTAAAATGTAATTTTAATTTGATTATATATAAGAATATATTCTTTTTGACGATATTATTACTTAATCAATAATTTTCTATCAAATTAAAAAATAATTTTTCCCTTTTCGGGGAAATTTAATTTTTATAAGTGCGTCATTTTTAATAGAGGGAGCGAATTATGATTGAAGAAATATTTACTTTCTTTTGGAAACTATAATAATATGTCTATAAGAACAATGAAAAACGCACAAATAAATAAGCAAAGTACGTAAATAAGTAAAAACGCTCAAATAAACGACTAATATTATATAAAAATACATTCCAGATTAATTGACTGCGTACGTTTATTAAAAAGGAGAGTTATGGTCTGAATATGTACGTATAGAAATAATTACCACGAAGATAATGTCGATGTGCGGAATTTGATCGCGTGATGGTTTATTAGTTTATTAACTCTACGCGAGTGAAACGTATTTCAGAAGAGAATTTATATGGAGTAACTGGCAGAGTTATTAAACATTTAATAACGTTTGACGTTATATGCGAGCGTGATTTAATAATAGTTAAACTGTACATACAATAAAAATTGATTTGAAATTGATCAAAGAAAGGGCAGTCGAAAGGAATAGTATCCATTCTCTTGTGCAACTCTTTTAATAACATCAAAAGATTTAATTATACACGAGCGGTTTTATTACGAGACATTGAATCGCTTTGTTATTGCCAAGGCATTTCTCACAAATGCCATTATTAATTATGCGAGGGTAACCCTTTCGTGATTACCTGTGCTAATTACCGTGAAATCAACAAATGACAAAACTGTGGTCATCAGCAGCAAAGTTACGTGTATAACCGCGAACATCTGCAAAGCTGAGAAACTTTCTGATGTCGAAAACTTGGCTGGTACCGTCGCCGTCGTTCTGAGCTGGGTCATCCGTCACTCATTCGAGAGCCCATGCGACACGTGCCAAATAATTACGCTAATTGAAACGCGAATACACACCAGCGTAATCGTCCGCGGTAATTAGTGAAGTAATTTCACAGTATTATCTCATTTATGATCGCGCGCGATAATCGCGCGAGTGCGTATCTACCGCGTAATGCAAAACGTGTTATCGGGGCTGCGTCGCGTTAGACATCCTTCGTTTAATCCCAAGCCGGCGGCTAATTACAGACAGCCTTACCGATTAAATTACAGAGTGCCTATCGTACGACGGTACGACCGTCTCCCGACTCCAAAAGGGACATAGAACGTCGATAATCTTTCCACTGCACCGTAACGAGGAAGTGTACCAAGTATATACAGTCGGTGCAACCGCGCGATGTAAAGGATATTAAACGGAATTTTAAAATATTTTTTAACGTACAAAAGATAAATAATCAAGAAAATATTTATTACCTAATAAATATTATAGATTTATTAAGAAATGATAATAATTACCGATTAAGGTATTTAAAGATATTACAATATCATATACACATCTAACTTCATGCAAAATTTCTTAAATTAAAAGCTCAAAACTAAATTCGCATGTTTTATTCTATGAAACTTTATTCTATTAAACCCAAGTTAAAATTCATTCGCAGCATTAAAGCGTCTTGAGAGAGATTTGCATCGTACTCGCTGATCGAAAGGATAAAATTTCACGTTCCCTCTCGGAGTCGCGGTCAGCACACATGAAACTCGAAACGGTTAATTAACCCATTTATCATCATCTGCAGCATGGGACTAGGACAACCGCGAAATAAGCCTGGCGGATGGGATCGCTTGCGATTGCTTGCGTGTGTGTGCGTGCGTGCGTGCGTGCGTGCGTGCGTGCGTGCGTGCGTGCGTGCTTGCATGTATACGTGTGGCTGCGAAGTGCGCACGCATCAACGCACGTACGCGTTTGCTCGGCATCTGATGAACACGCTCGCACGCACACGCGTTCGCGCAGGCAACTTCGGGTCGGTCGACGAAAGTGGTATAATTATCGGGAGAGTGTAGTTTGTGTGTATGCAAATTTGACTGTATACGACTCGTTGAATCCAATTCAACTGGCTGAAATATAACGCCCGTCGATTATTGCCTGTCGTATTGTATATATATCTGCGCGCTGTACTTTATTAACGGAGATGTAGAAAAGCGCGCGCGCGACAGAGAGAGAGAGAGAGAGAGAGAGAGAGAGAGAGAGAGAGAAGAACGGAAGGAACGTAACTATTTATTCTATTCG
>NW_012130098.1:2905563-2910794 GCF_000143395.1 Atta cephalotes | reverse complement strand
GAGAGAGAGAGAGAAAGAACGGAAGGGAACGTAACATTTATTCTATTCGCAATCTACAAATTCTATAAATTAACTACTGATTCTATATTAACAAACGTAGCAATACGAAATTCCCTGCACAGATCACATTTATACACATACAATAAAAAATATTTTGCATTTATATATGTTAAAATCAGCCCTTGTAATTATTTGCTAAATTTTTAACATTCAAATATCAATGTAATGCATATTATTGTGTATTTAAATTAAATTGATATTCAATACTTCTTAGTATTAAAATATATTATTACACAATATATGAGTATAAAATAAACAAAGAATGTATTTTAAAATGTAAAAAAAAAATCTGACAAAGGATAAAGTATGTTAATTTAACATGCTATAAATGTTAATTTTACTGAAGGAATATGTTTTCATAATTTGTTTACAAATTGAGTCAGTTACATTTTTATGTTATTTTTTTACATTTTTCAAACATTTGTGTTATTTCCTAACATATTCATCTTGTGCTAAATTAACACAAAAGTTTGGGTGGACCGTTTGGGACAAGAGAAACGTGTTAAATTTAACATAAATTTTCCAACTATGTACATCTGCTCTAATTTATTATTGTAATTATTTTCCACTTCATGAACAACGTATGGTAGAAGGAAAGTAAAGCTTTAATGGCTTGTCATGTATTTTTTTAATTACGTTTTATATCCTTGTTTTAAAGCGATAACTGTATGATAATTTTTATTAAACAATTTCGCAGTTTATAAAATTTATTTTCTGAGTTTGGTGAATTTAGGATTAATCAATCGCGTATTCTATATCGGAAATCAATTCTCGTGCATTTGCGGCGTCGCATAGAGAAATGATAAAGATAATGAAGCGGGTTCCGATATCGAGAGACCTGAGTGCACACGGAGACGGATCAACGTGGACAGTGTTTGACTGCAGGGAAATTAACGACCTGACCCATATATATCCATTCGGTAGTTTCAATCGACGATGGAGTGGAGCTTGGCTAATTACCTCCGCACTCCATACAGAAAGAGCTTACTTGTACGTCACCAGCCATATAACGCGTGACATTCATGTCTCTCTAATTTTGAGAAATTTTAATGCTTGGTGATGCTTAAATTGAATCGAACGATTTGGTTTGAAGAAATTGATATAGGTGAGGTAGGTCGATATTATACAGAAAGTATATCATAATTCAATTAATCAATTGAAGTTTCAAAACTGCTTTGAGTATAATTTTTTAAAAATTGTAATAAATTTTCAAAAGAAGTTTCAAAACTGCTTTGAATATAATTTTTTAAAATTGTAATAAATTTTAATTCGTGACTATAATTTAAAGTTTCGGTCCAAACGAAAAAGTTTGAATTTTGAGAGTTTAATCTGAGTTTCTTTTTGTTAGTCTTTATTAAGAGAATTAGATCTCCAAGAAGCTCTCTCGAGATAGGTGATGCGTCGATAGTCGAAGCGAAAAGAAGGTTTGTCGAGCTCTATTCACTTCCCAAATTCTACAAAACTTTTCCACGGGAGTAATTCTTCTTAAACGCTGCACGGTAAAAAGTAGAGAGCCCTCGAGTGCCCCAATAATCAATTGGTTTGCCACGTCGTCGCTCACCGTGTACCCACATATTCCCTCGAATGTTTGCAAAATAGACGCGTAGCTCTCTATGCTCGGGCGAGAGAGAGAGAGAGAGAGGAGGGGGAGGAGGGAGGAGGGAGGAGGGAGGAGGGAGAGAGAGAGAGAGAGAGAAGGGGAGCCTCGACCGGCGTAATAATTCGATCGCCGGCGGGTTAAAAAAATACCACGTACGACGGGAATGATCGACATTCGTTGGGGTTTGCGCGGAGGTCGGAAACGAACTCTCCCTCGATTTAACGAGATAATTTGATCGATCTCTCGTTCTGCACACCGGTGCATTTACGTTCCTGCCGCCTGCAGGCATTCCATGTACAAACTATACGCTCCTATTCATACTTAAATGCAATGTTATGTGTTTGAGCAATACATTATTCTTCCTGATTTAAACGAAGCTTTATGAAATAATAATTAATAATAATAATTTCGACATTGTAAAAACATTACATGATGTTTAATGCTTTAATTAAAAACAAGAATGAAGTCTTTTATAGCTATATCTATATTTCATTCTTCAGATCATTCATCTTAAAAGTGACCACTTAAGAAAATTAATATTTAAAATTAATGTTTAAAAAATTAGATTTTTCAGAAAAACTATTTTTAAGTTTTATTTTAAGTTTTACTATTTTGACAGAAAATATTAACTAAATAATCGACAAAAGGAATATATTTTTAATATAATCAAATATCATTTTGTTATTTTTCATCATTTCATAAGAAAAAAATCACCCTCTTTGAGGGTTGTAACAATTTTTTTAAACTATTATTTTAGTTATAATTTTGACGATTTTTTCATGAAATTGTATAACTTTTGGTGACTACAGTAGTATTTACTTAATTCATTCGTAATAATAATTCGAGTATAATGTTTTTAAAAAATAAGGGAGCGATATAAATGTAATATATAATTGTAAGTCAGTTCGTTTTACATATATTTTTTGTAAAACTTCTGATTTGATCTAGTTCTAGTATATCCAAGAAGGTTTTATGTGAACAATACTTTAATCAATCTAATAGGCGACGCGCGTTTACACGAGACCCTCTTCCATCTACGATCGAGCGATGTCCGCAGCGCGTTTCACCTTCGATATACTGGCGTTGGAAAACGCAACCAATGGAACACGCAAGCTCTATGTTATCGCGATCGTCATACGGTTGCGCGACCAATTCCGATCGGCCGATCCCGACCTGACTCGACGTGAACCTGACGGCCGCGAAATAATTTACGGATAATGAGGACGTTACGTGGTGCCTGGTCAGACTTCCCGCCAGCGTGGTACCCAGTTAACCGACTGATTGCAAACGGCCGGACATGAACGTGATCGACCACAAAACGTGCTGAAAAATTACTCCAAAGTGATGCTACCAAGATAATATCGTGATCATTATCGCAAGTGCTTTGAATTGTTGTTTTTTTTTTATTAACAATAATAAGTTAAATTAGACTATAATATGAATACAAATAAGAAAGAAATGCCAAATACGATGTAATTAAATCTGCTTGTTTATAATAATATTTTTATAATATTATAAATTTTTTAGAATCGTTATGTATATATACACACACCCAGTTACTCGCTACATTAATCTTCAGACTTGAAAAATTAGTATTTTTTAAAATATAGTTTTTATTGAATTAAAAAATTTATGATTTTATTAGTAATTGAAATTGCTTGTTATTGTAATCAAAAACATTAATTTTATTAATTTAATTTAATATAATCTTCAATGTAAAAAATATTAAATAATACTTAATGTTAGGATCGCAAAAATATTCGGACACTCAATATGAGTTTTATGATTATGTTTTTTGATTTAGTGATCCTTGAAAATCAGATTAGTACTCCTTACTTATTTATTATAAAGTATATAACAAAAATAATTATATCTCATAATAGATTGAACTAATTTAATTTCCCTTGATCACATGAATTATCGATAAAAATGAAGCGCAAAAGTAAAAATAATTCATTTAACAAACGCCTACTTATTATTATTAATCTTTACAAAAAAAAAGCAAATAAATCATAGCTATTAAGTAAGAGTAGCAAATATTGTAAAAAAATGTGTTCGTTAAGATCGCATTGAATCAATATCTCAGACAGGAGAGGTTAAAAATTATTTGACTCACAGGGATAAACGTGAAAATATTAGGAAAATAAAAATAAATCCTGGATTAAGAGCTCCAAGAAACTAACCTCAGAATTATACAAAGAGACTAGTAGGAAAGTACATCTTGATTGTTCGCCGAGCATTAAAGGAAATGTTTACAATGATAGAGTTGCTCGTAAAATATTTTTCATAAATAGAGAACTGGAACAATATATATAAATAATATTTCTGACAACGTAATGAGTATTTTAATTTAAAAAAAAGATCATAAATTTTTATATCAACAAAACAATATTTATAGAAAAACAATATTTATAGAGAGTAATTCTTA
Source organism: Atta cephalotes (assembly GCF_000143395.1). NCBI lineage: Eukaryota > Metazoa > Arthropoda > Insecta > Hymenoptera > Formicidae > Atta > Atta cephalotes. The sequence continues at coordinate 2,906,706 of NW_012130098.1, read as the reverse complement.
AAATATCATGATGTCCGAATATTAATACGAGTAACTGTATATAATAATTGGATAAAAAGTATTATAATAATAAGAAAGTACATATACGCGAAAATGTCATTGTTACATGCTGTAAGATTTTTTTACTTATGAAAATTTCGCAGTAATAAAAAAAAACATTTGTATCTGGCTTCAGTAGAAAAAGCTAATGCGTAATCAAAATTATAATATACATACATTATCTTGAATTTTTTCCGTTATTCTAATGAGAGATAAATTTTATAAACAAATTAACAATTTACAAATCCTCCCATCGTAATTTTTAAAATTATATTCAATTCTTTTTTTGGGTATTTTTAAAATTACATAAACATAAACGTAGAGAAATCTGAGTGATTAATTTTCACTGCTACAAGAGGATATAAAAATGATAATAAGGATATAAAGGAAATATGTTACTTTAGTTTAACTGGAGAACCTAAGCTATTCAGAGTGCAGAAAGTGACAATAACTATGTAAGATGCGAATGTTACCGCTATCTTCCAGCGGGCTGGATGTTGTAAAACGTTTATGCATACGCCGTATAACTCATATTTTCCCGCAAACAACATATATCCGGCTACGGGAATCTGATATAACCTGAGATAAAAAGCTATTATCGAAAAAATATACAAGTTATACGGGAAATTGCTTCACATAGACAATTTATTTTACTTCTAACAATTAAATGTATCGCTTATTTAATCATCAAATTACAAATATGCCATTTTGATGGAAAGATTTTTACTGTGAAGCAATTTACTCGGCCAAATGTATTGTTTTATATAAAACATAAAATTAATCATTTTATTATTTTGTGTGCTTAATTTTTATGTGTTTTGGGATAAAAGATATATATAGTTGTATTAAAATAGTATATAATTTTTATTAAAAAATAAAAAAAATTTTGGTAAAAAATTAAATAATAAAATAAAAGAAAAGAATATTTTTTAATTAAATTAGCATTATAATTATTTGAAAATAATTATTGATTAATAACTAAGACAAAAGAAAGTTTTTTGAAAAGTTTTTTGAAAATAATCATAATCTTAATAAATAATTTTAATGACAAGATCTAAATAATCTAAATAACTTTTAGGTTTTTTCATATCTCTCTCTCTCTCT
>NW_012130098.1:2891982-2905543 GCF_000143395.1 Atta cephalotes | reverse complement strand
TTTCTCTCTTTCTCTCTGTTTCTCTACAATATAATGTTGCAGAATCCAATATACGATCGAAGCTGATATTATAGCGATGGCATCGCGTGGCAGGAGAATCTTATTAGAAACTTCAGGCAGCTTGATATCGATTCCGCATCAATTTGCATTCATGATGATCTGGGAGAAACTATTCGACCGCTTGTTATCTGCTCATCGCGAAGATGCATCGGGATGCCGGTTGCGGAGAAAATTGTCAATAACATCTATTACTGTCGCGACGTCTTTATTATCGTCACCGTCTTCTAATATTCATCCCGTCAAGATGAGCTTTTATAACAGAAATAGTTTAACACATAAAATACTCCTTCCTCCCAAGATATCTCCAAAGCACGCAAAATGTATTTTAAACTACATCTCTATTCTATTTATCTTAACATAATACTAACTATACTCGTATATCAACTCATGCGATAAATAAAGATTCAGATAAATATATAAATATAAATATTTAAGAGATTTTTTTAATGTACAAAAGAGAAAAAAGTATGCAATGTTGCATACTTCACTTTAAAAAGAAAATTGAATGTAGTATACAAGCTAAGAATACGTTTAATATCGTTTAACAAGATTTTAATAACAAAAAAGGATCTTATTTTCTCCTTAAACTCCTATTAAATTTGTATTCTTTTCTAATTGACATCTAGTTAATTCTTTATATTTATCCATTTCATTATTATTAAAATATTATTGTTTCTTATCGAGATCTTATTTTTATAAATCAGATTATTTTATATTTTACATGACTGCTTGAAGAGATGCAGGTTTACGCAAGTTTAATAAAACATTTTAATTCAAATAAAATATTTTTAAAAATGTGTTTTATTTAAACTTTTTTAAAACCGAGAGAATATCAACTGTCGCGAATGTCCCATCGTTATGTACAAATGGGTATGAAAAATATTTTTCTTAGAAAACACTTGTATATCAATGAAATTCCTTGTGACTTGGCAGCGGCAGGCGAGGATGCACGAGTACATATATTATGTATAGTATTCGCACGTTCGCGCGCATACGAAAATGATCTAGGTCGACGTTATCGGCCGTCTTTTCAGCTCCCGGCGATGGCCGCGTTGAGAGCATAGTATATGAGAGCCGCGTGCCGCTGAGTTACCGCGCGTTTGTCGAGAGTATACGCGTGTACAGTACTGTACGGTACGCAAATCTCGCGTGACGTTCGTCGGAACGTATCTCGGGGAAAATATTACATTCCGCTGCCAATTGTCTACTTTTCGGTATGCGTTTACAATCTGTCTAGCGTGCATGGAGAAATTCGCGATATCGAACAGAGGCCCGCAGCGGTTTGCCGCGCGTATGCGTAACTCACAGTTGCGTAATGTTTTTGTACCCAAACAAATGCTACTCTGATGACTATCGATCACGGTCACAAAAACTAAAACGAATGTGAAAAAAGTCCATGATATATTCTATATTTGCACTAGAAATATCTTTCTTCTATTTGATTTTATTTCGTATTTCTAAGATTAATATATGAGCGAATTTTCAATAAATATAACGTTGCATATGCGCATATTTAAAAAATTTATTATTATTATTGCTCTTTTATTTAAAAAAAAACTCAACTTAAAAACTTAAATTTTTTCGAAAAAGAAAAAAATCTATAGATCAACATGACAGAAAATTATTGATTAAGTTGTACGATATCTGCAAAAAGAATATGTTCTTATATGATCAAATGTCATTTTGTCATTTTCATTTTACAACTCTTTATAAAAAATCGCACTATTTTTCAATGGTGATAATTTTATATGAAGTTAAGCTATTATATTTCACTTTTAATGATTGATAGAGTGATGTTTACTTGACATAAAATTATTAACTAATCAAATATTATCAATAAAAAAATTTATTTTTAACATTATCAAATGTTATTTTTATTTTACAATCCTTTAAAAAAAAACCATCTTTTTTGATAATGTGTTTAAATAACATTCACATATTTAGCAAATTTAAAGCAGAGTATCCTGAACATCCCACGTGAATAATAAAATGAACAGAAAATAATGTACAATAGGATAAGGATACTACAAATAAATAAATTGACATTTAAAATTATATATGTAACTGTTTATCGATTTAATTAGCTTTTTCAATTAACTATAAATGTCCAATAAGAAAGATTATATACAATATTTTGAAGATTCGTTATTCACCGATATAGATGCTAGATAATTTCCGAGTCCGCGCGACTCTCATTTCCCAGTAAGGATTGCAGATCGATTTGATCGTTGTGAACGGACAATAACTGTCCAGCAGGCGATATAAAGAAGGACATCGTAGACCTGTACATATTAGTGACGAGCGTATTTATTGCCGGTGCTAGGGGGTTACACTTGCCACTAGTTTCCGAACGAATGGTGATGGAAAGTTCGAGGGAGACGGCTACGGCGATGCCATGAGGATGAAGAGTGCGATATATATTTTCGACGACGCGCAGGGCCACGGCCTATCTCGCGGAAATGGTATTTTCGAGGCTCGACGTTCCCGGAAAGCAATAATACCAAAAGCAGTTTTAATAAAGGCTCAGCCACGATATATCGCGGCCATGCCTCACACTCCCATCTGTCCGCCTCCACCGCGTACATTGCCATACCCCCGTCGGTTCTATCGTTCATTCTTCCACAACCCCCTCAGGAACCCCTTTCATTCCGGGACGATCGTGTGTCGGGACACATTTCCCTCTCCAATCACTTTTTTTCGCGATTCCTTTTTCTCCCCCCCCCCCCTCCCCTGTCTCTTTCTCTCTCTCGCGCGCGCGCGCGCACATGCAATCGTTTCAGACGCGTTTGCGTTAAGGGGGCGACATTTCTCAACGGATCCGCTTCATTATTTTAACGAATGTGATCCAATCGCTTGCCGTGATCCATTTCGATCCCGCGTGTCTCCACCTGAAATAATTTCGCCGCAACGATAACGCATAATCTTCAATTCTAATAGATATCACTAAATTCCTATTGAAATAAAGTTCAAAAATGAAGAAAAAATATGTAGGATATAAACTTATTAAAAGTATTTAAAAAAACATCCACGTGGATTTTCACTCGACAGAAAATAAAATTTAACTGACGGAAATTTCGTTATCTTTTTCCGCACGAATTTTTATCTTTAAGAAGCTTAAATTCAGTTAAATGATTTAATTTTTAATATTACATATCACATAATCATTAATATTTTGACATCGAAGTAATACTCATCATTCCATCTCATTTGGCTTTCGACATCCGTATTACATTCAATTCAACAATTAATTACTATTTACTTTTTCAAATTAATAAGGCAAAATTGTATGTGAATAAATGTGTCACTAAAAAAAATTGTTCATTTGGTTAAATTAATTTAATTCGTTTTCATTGTTTTTATAAAAAATGTATGCATTTAAGCCAAGCATATTATATTTGAACTTAAATATATTCTCTAACAAAAGAAATAAAAACTAAATTAATTAAAAGTCTAATGAACAATTTTTTTCTCAATGTAAATATGCGACTTAATTTTTTACTTTAATTTTTTACTTAATTTTTTATTCGACTCAATTTATATTAACTGAAAATTATTCTTCCATTTATATATGTGTTCAATTTGCTAAAACTATTTAATTGATAATGGATTAGCAACAATCTCAAAAAATGGTTATTTCTTATATTTAGATAATCACCATTCTGCTTAAATTAGCTTTTACAAGGAAAGAGCAAGTTTGCTAAAGAATCTAAAAATATAGATCTGATAATAATTTTTTGGACCATCAAAATAATTTTGTAGGAATCTTAAACATGATGAGTAATGCTGCAAAATGTTTTTAATAATATTATAACAATTTTATATTCTTATACCTAATTATTTTAAAAGTCCAGCAAAATTATTTTCTGTACCTAGCTGAATTTTTAGACTAGCTGACTTTTTTAACAAAATTGCTCTTTTCGTGTATGTATCGATGCAATCCAATTGCACAATTGATTTCAATCCGCGCGTTTTCGTTTCTAGCGCGAAACTAGCTGTGGAGGCTCCAACGGAATAAAGGATTAGTTCTCTGTCTCTCGTCGTGAGAGCGAGGATCTGCATTAAGTGCTTAAAAAAAAAAAAGAAAGAAGAAAAAAATTAATCCCCGTAAAGTCAGTCTGGAGAAAAAAGGACGCACGCAGGAAAACCGTGGGATTAAACTAGCAGAAGATATACTACGTAGTCGTCGTTGCAGACGTAATGGCGAGGCTCGAGAGTTCAGTGGAACCGCGTAATAACTTTTTTACAGTAAACGGAGACGTTACGACTTCGTGTGACGACACAACTATTGTCCTATATATTATAAAGACGATACAGATATAAAATGTTTCCGAAGCAACGTATAGATCATTTTTCGCTAGAAGAAATTCAGTCGCATTTTATCACAAAAATTTTTTTCAATGCAAAATAGTAAAATTCCTATTTCAAATTCCAAATAATTTAGGCAAAACATTTTAAGACCGTAATATGAATACATAATTGAGTAACGAAAGCCTTTATCGATCTGAGCTGGATCTTATTTAAATAATATTTCGATAAATTTATATCCAGTTCTGCAATCTACATACTAAAATTATTTTCAATCTTGGAATGCAAACAATACATCGAAACAATACTGGAATAACAATATCATGAATTAAATTAATTATTGACAAGCAATTTAATAATATTGATGTTAATAAGCATCTCAAAAAGCTTTAAAAAATTTGACGCTAGTAAACATCAAAAAGCTGTAAATATAATGTTGTAAAAAAATTTAGATTGCAGAGTGTTCACACACATAGAAAAAACAGTTTTATAAAAGTATATAAAAATTTAGCTACACACACAAATCTGAAGATTATTGTGTCAAAATAATGATATTAGACTCAAAATAATTATAAAATAAATAATTATATTAGCTCAAACTGATTGTTATGATGTCAAAACTTGTTAGCAGCGTTATCACCATGCTTGGAAGTCTTACATAATTATTTTGATGAATCAACATAATTATTTAACTAAATTTTTAAATACTTCAGCAAAAACTATTCTTTCCGTATACGACTTTTCTTTTCTATTCTCTTTTCTACAATAATAAAAGTATGAGAGTTTTCGATTACCCAATTAGTGGTCCGCCGCTAAATACCATTGCTAATGCTGAATAAATATCGCGCTAATCGGCTTAAGAGGAAGGACACTATCGTCGCAACAGCGGTATCACAAATTACATAGCGACACGATCCTTCCTCCCTCCCCCCCCCCTCCCGCCCCCCCCCCCGTCACTTTCTCTGGCGAACCCCTTCGACCACGCTCCTTAATTTCCTGTTCGCCTGCATACTTGTATACAAACGACCGTAGTCTATATCAGAGAGCAAGGAGCGTCTCCAAGCTAGCAAGCTGGGCCGATAACGACGCCGATGGTTGTTCACCATCACTGCCTGGGAGACTTGCCGCCGGCACCGACGTCGTCGGATCTAAATTGGAATCTGTCCGACTCCGCAACGGCAGTACCACTCTTCTACTACAGGAAGAACGTCTCGAAAGGTCCGCGCGATTGCTACGTAATACATTGGGCCGCCTCATGACGAAAGAAGTGCCCAACGGCGACAGCGACCCAACGTACGTAATACTTCGCTAAAGTAAATAGTAGTATTAAAAAAAGTCCTAAAAAATGATACGAGTGATACTAACGAGAGAAATGGATTGCTTAGAAGTAGTACAGTTAAAAATAGACTTTCTTATGACATAAAGCTCTCCAGATATTACGAAATACTTAGGAAATACGTATATAGTAGAAATAACTCTCGAAAAGAGACTTTTTAAGTAAAAAAATAGCTAAAGGCAATTGTTTGATTCTTCTAAGAAAACATACTTCTATCGCAAAAAATCTCTATGGCTAATGTCTTAAGATAATCACAGAATTGTTTTAGACATCATAAGACATTACTTAATAATATATAGATCTATATATCAAATATAAGATTTTTTTTTTAAATATTTTCAATATTTTAGAAGTTAATTTTGACTTTTGAAGTCATTTTGAGATCATTTTATTACATGAGAATTTCATGTAATAAAAGCATAAATCTCAGAGGCTTAAAAGATACAAAGAGTTAAAAATTCTATAAATTTATCGCTTTTTCTTAACAATTTTCTTAAACAAAAAAAGATTTTACAAGATTAATTTTTTGTGTCCAACTTTGAATTTTGATACAAATACATGTATTTTTTAAACAAAACCATAAAAACATGCGTTCAAACTTTTCTTTATAAAATAATCTCAAAAATTAAATTTTGAAGTATTTAAGAAATATCTCGTATATTATTTGCAATTTGGCAATGTCTTAATCAGACATTCGTTAAAGATTATTATCTTCAATTTTTATTGTATATAATATATAAATTATCACTTCTATAAATATTTTTAATTGTAAGGATTGTGAAGAAAATTGTAGCAGCAGTTGTATCCATTTGACGGAGCTCAGTGACTGTACAAACTATACGAGCGCGAAATATCGCGCGAATCGTTCTCGTATCGCCGTCCACGTGACGAGCAACGATGTTTCGACTATTGATACCGGGTGCGATGCAATGCTGCAGTCAGCCGACACTCAGTTGCGTCGCAAAACTCGATTCTGCCAGGGCTTTTTTACGATGTAGTAGGATGGAGACGTAAAACGCTGATATTTCCGCGATCGTGACGGCTCATGGCCAGGAATTCGGCTGATTTATCGAGGTGACAACGTGGTATATAGTCCTGAAAACATCGACATCGACTTTTCGATGTGCGCGCGCACCATATCGTTGGTTCATGATTGGAAAAGATTGCACCGTTATTTCATTCGTTATCCGCGCATCGAACGAGAGATGTTGGCTGTTTTAATTCGCTTTCGCTTTCTAATTGTTTTAGGCGCGTTTTTGATTTCTGCCACTGTGTTGCTACTGGAAATCTGGATTTTCATCCGTAAAATAACTTTCATATTGCATTACTAATTAAAAAAAATAAAACATTCATTTATTTTCAACCAACTACTAGCATATAATTGATGAACAGCAGAGTGATATTTCTTGTAAAATGTAGAAATATATTTTGCACTTTCGAATTGCAAGAACGTTAACCTGTTGCAAACGGGAGTTTATGATGTTGCTTTAAAAAGTTAATAAGTTACTAAGTTTAGAACGAAGCTTCATTTTCAGCAGCAAAAATGTGAAGTACACGTTCGTGTAATCCGCCTAAAATTCAATTTTCCACAATGCGCTTTTCCTTTAGAATCGTGGCTATGTAATAACGGAGTAAGGATCCAGACGGTAACCGTTTCTTTATCTCATATAATAATAACAAATTTCTAACAGGTAAAATACGTAATATTAGAAGATTTCAGTGAAAAAACAATTCGTTTGATAGCATATTGTTGAAGATTACATGTTATCTTTATTTGTTCATAAAGAACGAGCCATTAATAAGAGTTTCATCAAAATAACGAAACTTAATTGTGCCATATTTTCCATGCAGCGCCATATTTTCCATTGCGTCGTAATGTGGCAATTTTCCGTGAAATTGTCACAATTGCGCAAACGATTCTTCCTTAAATAGAACGAACCACGGAAAGAACGATTTAACTAGATATAAATCTGAAAATAATTTTGTCAACCTATCAAAAATTATTATGTAAGATACTCAAGCATAATAAACAATGCTGCATATGCTGCAAACAGTTTCGACATTCTGGTAACTAGCTTTGCACGTCTTACATCATTTTGATTCTAACAAAATTTATTTCCAAATTTGTATCTAATTTTTGTAAATATACTTCAGCAACATTCGTGTTATAACATCAAAATGATACAGTGACAATATAACGATATCATCGTTAAGAGTTACAGGGGCCTCAGGAGCCATCATTTTGGAGCCATTTTAATGTTATTTTGAAGTCATTACTTGGATTTGTCCCGCTTGGGCCCAGGCAAAAACAATAAGTTACAATAACATCAAAATAACATTAAAATGAATCATGACTGATCGGGAAATGATTTTTAATAAATTTTATTCTGGAACCACATTTTGACATCATCATGACTTTTTGTTCTGTTTGGATCTGAAATACGGAATAAAATAAATCGGCATCAGAAATAATATTTTGTAACCTCTTTTCCCAATTTCCTCAGAGCAACGTAAATGAACCAAATGCCAGGGTGATAAATACAAATTACAAGCCATACTTTGTGGTATGGCTATACTGTTCCACAGGCAGCTGCGTCGTTGACGAATTTGCCGCGACAGTTTTATAATGCAGATTACGGCGAGAGAACTTAATTCGTGGACTTCCATTACGCGACCCTGGACGGTCATTTTGCCGGGGCCGAGGCGGCCACTGTAATTAACTCGACTCGCTCGTAGCTCTAATGTTATTTTATCGGCGAGGAAAGAAAAGGCGCCGGTTCCTCTTCTTTATACGGGCGCATTCTCAACTTGTATGTACCATGGTTTCTTTCCTTGCCTTTTCACATTCTTCGGCTTCCCTTCCTTCATCGGTTTCCCGCTCGGTAGCGTCGGCAAATCTTTCTCAATTTCTTCGGAATCCTTTACTCGGCAGAACGAGATTGGAGCGAGGAGGAAAGGAGGGAGGCGGAAAATGAGGAGCGCGCGGTAAATCACGCGGGCAAGGCCGTCAAGAGGGCAAAGGACGAGATGGATAGACAGGTAACAAAAGGAAAAATGGAAAGAATGAGACAGAGAAAATGCCCGGTTGAAATAAGTGATGGATTTCTCAATTTCTTATTATTATTAGCAGTGCATGTTTTAAATCTCCAATTTGATACGAAAAGATAAGTATTTATTTATAAGTATTTTATTATAAGTATTTATTTATAAGTATTTATTTACAAGAGAAAAATATATATCAATTATAATCATTGTATAATATATAAATATTTAACAAAGTTTATATTTTTTTTTTATTTCTCAGTATTATTCACTCGACATATTTATTATATTTTTGCTGTTCTTACGCAGCAGTTACAATTAAAGTAAAATAAAATAAATGTCTATCCATCAGATTATCTCTTTTAGTCCATAATCGAGACTTAAAACAATTTTGTCTTACCACATTTATCGTCACTAAGCAAAATGACAGGAAGTCAAGAGCTGCCCGCTATCCTGGTTTTTCTAGTATCTACAATCCAGGAATTCCTTAAAGACATCATAATGGATTCGTCGTGATTATTATCGATCGTATGCTCTGCACTTAAGCTAGATCTCACGATATTCGAAATCGAAGAGAAAAGAACAGGAAGAATTTAAGATTGAAGCTGAAACGAAGAGACTGAGGAAGACTTGTTAAATGAGAGAAAGAGGTCACCGGGTGTATTCCCGACTCCCGTAGTGGAATTCGAGCGGTACGATTTACTCGCGATTCAAGGAGTGCAATAAGTGCTCTTCAGTGTCAAATTCACGATGCTGCAAGCTGCAGCGATGTACAGGGTGTCCTGAGATATTAATAGACACTAAGAATCGAATTTTAAAAAATGATGTTTGTACTTAAGAGATAATGGCGCGACAGCAATTACCATGAATTACAGTGCAACCACAATTTTCTGGCTTTACAGATTGCAAAATTCTTTTTTAGAAAATTAAAATATGCACAAATAGAAAGTTCATGTGTGCCACTTTCACAAAAAAAAGTCGCACAAAAATGAAAAAGTTTATTCTCGATTCATGTAACTCATATAACACTTGAAGTTTGCTTGACATAAAAGTTTTATAGTTCTTATGAGTAGCATAAGTATATGATAAGTATCTCGAATCACTTGAATAAACAATATTTGAATAAATACTTTGTAAAACCAAGGTTGATAATTGATTCTTATATTTGAAATTATCTTGAGTACAATCTTAAGATTATGAATACCGCCCTATGATTGAAAATCTAGAAAAAATATATCAGCTTGAACATAATTCACGTGTATATGTATATGTTTAGCGAAGATTCAGGATCAATTTCGATTAACTTGATCGACTGATTAAATTTCAGTACTGTTAACTGCAAAACTGAAAAAAAAACATAATTTTTCGGCATAATGAAAAACCAAGGATTATTTAATAATAATTATTGCATGTGTATGATATCAAAGTACATAAAATTAACTATTTCAATTATTTTAATGCCACATGTCGTACTTCACAGCTGCCAGAAAGTTATATTTTTAGTTTTGTTTGCATTGAAATTTAATCGGCCGATCAAGTGCATTGAAAGTTAATCGAAATTGATGAGACTGATCTTCAGAATGATAAACAAAGCAGTAATTGTGCCTAACTAGATACTCGATATTGTAAGAGATACAATATATTAGATAAAAATGCGTGCATTAAGTGAAATAGAATGATAATATATTAAATGAATTAATAACTATTATCAATATTTTCATAATTTGAAATTAAAAAGTCTGTTATTAATGTCGAGTTCGGCTGTCGCACTAGCATCTCCTAATTTTAAACTTAAAATATACGTAAATATGTTTCATTTTATATTTCAAATTTTGCCTGTATTTAATTTTGCTTCAATAATAATTTCAATAATAATATTTTAATAATAATAGTTTAAATAATAAGAATATTATCGAAAACCGTTCATATGAATATACATATAATAGGAAATAGAACCGATAATGGATCTTTAGTGCTTAAATAATTTGAATTTATATACTACGTATTAAATTCTGCCAAACTACGCGCCAAACTGATTTCTCGGTCTTGAAACGTTAATAATATTTTAATAATAATAATATAATTTAATCATAATTTTAAAAGAATCTCTTGCAATCTAATTGTAAGATATTTTCTAGAAATGTTGAAAAGGTTATATGAAAAGACGAGTTAATATTTATTGATAAACAATATAATATTCCTAAATCAAGAAGAGTGTTTTTCTCATATTGCCATCGAAAATTTAAATCGCTGTTCTGAAGAATACTTTCACGTTTTTTTTGAAAGATGCTTTCGAGCCTGCAACAAAGCCCTCGTCCAGAAATCGTTATATATATTTATTTATTATACTCGAAAAAATTAAAGAAATATTTATGAGCTCACTTAATTGATTCATAAACGTGCGAAAAGTATATAGATAGATTTATTAGTTCTCACAGGAAAGTTATACTATTCAAAATTTTTAGAAATTACTTAAATTAATAAAATAAAAAATTAACTAAAAGATAATCGAACAGTTCGATTATCGTCCGATAAATATAGAATAATATTGGAAATGCTTAAATTAACTTCGTATTTCAGATGTGACGAAGAAATTATCACTTGTCACAATTTATGCAATTATCTCGAGAAATAATTAATACATCTGAGCAATTAAATCCTCTTGTGTAAAATTATCTAATAGTAGAACGAAATGCAATAAAGATGACAAACGTTTCTGGAGTGTGAAGATCTGTTGTCGTTTGCGGAGTGCCAACATTCGCAGCGCACTGTAAATGTTCGATATTCGTTTCCAATCTTCGACGCATCGAAAACAAACACGACGGTGGTGCTGTCTAGCCAAAGACAAACTACAAATATCGATATAACGCTTTTTCGTAGTGAGAGAAAAGAGAAGTTGTCGCGTCGTTACGAAGTCACGCGTATTCAACCGAGTGTACTTTTCGGTATTACGCGACTCGATCAAGGAAAACAATAATTCTTCGACTGTCTGAGGTCGCAATATCATTCCCGAGTTCGAGTCTGTTTCCATGAAAGAACGACATTGTCGGATGCAATACAACGACACTTTTACTTATGCGCAATGTACAACATGGCATTGCGACACGTCACCGAGAAACACGCTAATGGTACACGCTGTGACGATGTGAGCTGTGGATGGAATCGAAGAATGGGAAGAAGTCTCCCCTTCAGTACCATCAACTATGTAGTAGAAGAAAGTCACACAGCTGTCAAGTCAACTGGCGACGACGTCGTATTCGCGCGTGTTCAAGTATGTTGCTTGAGTTAGATATGCTTGAGCGTCTGGCTGATGGATTTATATAAATACATAAACAATTACATAAATGCTACTATACCATTAAAAAAATTGTTAATGTGAAAACAATAAAGACTTTAATATTAATTATTAATTATTAATTATTAATTAATATTCATTGACGTCAATTTTAAATGACTTAGGGATGAATATGATTGTTTGCTTCAAGAGAAAAGTGCCTTAAGGGATGCAGCGCAAAAATTGAAACTGTGTGAAAGCGCATAAATCCTATGTATTTGATTTTCCAAATCGATTATTATTAACACGTAGGGGAGAGAGGAGGGCTGACTGACAGCCTACTCAGCCCTCCTCCCCCCATAAAAAATCTTTTCTTTAGTTAAATGAAATAAGCGCAAAAATTTTTTTTGCAAATTTTGAAAGAACATAAATAGCGCATTATTATATAATTTATTCATTAAAATTTGATTAAGTGGAAGGTGAGGGGGGGGGAGCAGCTAGTTATGCTGGAGATTTCTATTTGATTTACATTTATTTCATTGAAACAATTTAATTTTAAATGAAACATTATTCTATTTTTATCAATATTTTAATTTCAATATATTAAAACTCATTTGACAGAAGAAACACGTTTATTTGGAGTAATATTTTTCGATGAAATAATTTTTTTTTGTTTACACTAAATATTATTAAAAAAAAAACTTCTTTCTTTATAGTGCGCAGTAAGTTTTTCTGCTAATTTCCGCGCTCTGTTTCAGTTATTCAGTATGCTGTGTTCACTTACATTATTAGCCATTAACTCAGTCTAATCAGCTCAAATCTTCATTTTCAGTCTTTTCCATTGTAACTTCAGAAAATTTGATTTCGAAAAAGAATATTATGACAGATTTGTAAAACATCAAATTTATCAAGAAAATTTCTTTGTAACATTCAATCAGATGACTGTGACTGTGATTCATATTTAACAATGATTCATATTTGATTATGAAATACCTAAATTTCCTTGCGTATATTGTTAGAATATTGTGTTATAAATTCTACACGTATGATATATAATTTTCTATCGAATACAAAAAACAGCGATAATTTTAACTGGAATAATCTGGGACAGCAAAATATTATTTTTTTTGCGTGATCAATCTGCATATATTCTGCAGATTTTACCCAAAATTTAATTTTAAAGTGAACATTGCAAATATGCAGCACTCGCTGTTAAAGAATTAAAAGAAAAATCAAAGATGAGAAAAATTAAAAAGAAAAATTTTTTTATTTAATTTTAAAAATTAAAAATGAAAGGGGATAATTAAATTAAGTTAATTCGTAGATAGTCTACGCTTTTTAAAAATATCAAATAATTCAACTGATATTCTTCTTAGCCTTTGACTTTTGTAATTCTTAATTTCAAGTCAGACAGAGAGTTCTAGAATATCTTGCATGTGGATATGTATATTACATCTATATATCTTAAGTAGACATGTGAAAAGAGATAGAAGCAGAGAGAGAGAGAGAGAGAGAGAGAGAGAGAGAGAGAATAAGAGGAGAAG
>NW_012130098.1:2885728-2891264 GCF_000143395.1 Atta cephalotes | reverse complement strand
CTCTCCTTACTTTACTTCCTACCGTCTCTCTCTCTCTCTTCTTCTCTCTCTCTCTCTCTCTCTCTCTCTCTCTCTCTCTCTCCCCTCCCTCCCCTCCCTCTCTCTCTCTGCAATCAATTTTTAAAAACACTGGGTATTTCGCAAAGTTTCACATCAATCTTCAGAAACGTATTTACTAACAAATTCTAGATAGAAAATTTAAAGCGAGGCAATACAACATTCTGTACTCTCCAACTCATTTGTTCCTTTCCACCAAGCAAATCAATTAATTGGACCAGAACATAATGGAATTTCAAAGAAAACGTGTTAGCTGCAATCGACCTAGCTGTAGCTACTACCTACCAGTATTTATCTACTACCTCGTTGTTCACACTAATACCATCGAATGTTCGACGATTATTCGATCCGCTGTGGAGACGCGGTACGTCGTCTTTTCCCAGCCACAAAAATAGTCGGGGGAGGAGCACAGGCCCCTTAATTTCGCGGCAATCCCCCGGATAAACGGGGTAAGCTTGAAAGGTGGATGCGGGTATCCTAGCAGATTCACGACGTAAATACATTTGTCTCCCCGCCTAAGTGGGCCGGCTGTCTCTTCGTTGCCGAATAAATGCCAGCCAAATAAAACTTCCTGGCTACACACAAACGCAATTACCCTCGAGCGAGGGCGAGGGTGAGGGCGAGGATGAGGGCGAGGGTTTGCCGACTGGTCGAAAGACACATTGCGATGCCACGGCCCCGTCTCATGTTCGCCCCGTTCGTTCCACGATGGCGCCGCATCGCGGCTCAACACCGCGCGAAATTAACTCCCTTTCGTCTTCCGTGCTTTAAATTCGCAATACGGTCGATCCATGTCCTGGGACGTGCCGGCATGATCCTGCTCGAGGAGGTAGGAGGAAGAGCGAACAGAGAGGCGAAAGCCCATGGGAGAAAATGTCCGCTGAATTAATTATGCCACTAAATACGTACCGAGATAAAAAGAAAGGGAGAAAGAAATGCTTACGAATTAATTATGAATTAATATTGACCTTCCCCCCTGCCGTTTGTTTCTAATCAAAGAAACTTTGGCGATGTATATCAACATTTATGTATATCCTTCGTTGTTGCATGTTTACATTACATCGATGTAGACGTTACGCCAAATTGGTAAACTCCACGGAGCTTTAATTAAAGCATACAACCTTAATTTTCCCTTGCAATTTTGCAACGTACAATAATTTATATAACTATAATTTATGCGTTAATGGATCGAATATTTTGCCAAACGCACTAATTCTTAATTCTATTGTACGAATGTTTCTAATTAAGAATCGTTAGCAGAAAATGAAGGAAATCGAGATCACGGCGAGCTAATATTATCAGAGGACGTCGACGGACCGTAATGAGACACGGACGACGACGGCAGGTATATCTAGATCAGATGCAGACAGCGTCATACGAGAAATTGCATTCGGGGTAATTGAAGAGGAGGGAGAAGCGAACGTGTACATACTGTAAACTATGTTAGCGGACATGCAGAGTCAAGATGTGATAAATGTATTCTTACGTTATTAGATTGGCCATCTAATGCAAACCCAAAATGTTAGCACGTTAATTCGCCAACATGAGTCTTGTAAATGTAATATTTTATCGCAAACCACTTTATACTGCTTATATAAGTATTACTTAACATGCCAGATATTAAGATGTTAAGATTGAATTTTAAAATGTTGTTACTTATGTAACTATTTTAGTCGATCATTTAAAACATTTGTTATTTTTTTATTATTCTTCCGCGATGTAGTATCTTTTATTGATTACATGCACTTATTTAAAATAAGTTACAAGAAATCAACATTGATTAAACACTACACGTCACGGAAAAAAAGCGGAATTGCAATGTAATACAACTCGCTTCCAACACCGTTCACAATAATCAGTAAGCTCCCTCAAGCTTCCATTCTTTTTTCGGTATTCAAAGACGCTAACGAATGCGGAAATGTGCATGTCGATGTGGTGCCGATGGAGAAGAAGATAACATAAATGAGTGTGAGAGAGAGAGAGAGAGAGGAGGGAGAGACGAGAGAAAAGGAAAAAAAGAACGAGAATATCGGACCGGTAGTAACGTTCACGTGCTCACATTTTCCGATTTCACGTGGCAGGATACAGCGAGGGACGAACGGAGGCGATAGCCGATATCGCACCTGCCCGCCGGCGGATATATAACTGTATACGTGCTGCCGTTTTATCCCGATATCCCGGATAGGCGAGCGCGTAGCGCGAGCACGTAATTAAAATTGACGCTTTCGTTTTGACGCGTGGCGTGCAAGTCACGTATTAGTACCTCGGCCTTTTACTTCCGCCACGATTGTAATTGCATATGACGGTCGAAAGACTTCTACAAAATTTCACAAAAAAAAAATCCGCAGAATGACATCGATCATCGATCACATTCCTCGAGAATTTAAGCGCGTTTCTTTCTTACAATCTTATAGATAATCTCATTTAATTTCTGCACGACGAAAATTATCATGTCATATTCATCGTTTACTTTTAACATCACAGGGATAATGAGAGATTCTTTTCATCAGATAAAGAACATTACGAATGCAAAACCATGCGATTGCAAAAACTGATTATTAAGTATGCCTTTTATTTTGAGATAACCGAACCTTATGTGGCCTATCGCATACCGAAGATTTGACTTTTTTCTATTTTTTTGCTGATTGTGAATCCAAAATTGAAAACTAATCTAGTTTGAATGAAGAAATATTTCTAAATATTAAAAAAAAATAGACATCATGAAGACACTTTCAAATACATATTTATAATAATAAATATAGTGAAGGTTTTACGAGAAAGTATCATTTAGGTCATATTAGATACTCAATATAATCTAAATATGCTTTCCTCTTTTTTGTAAAAAAAAATGTTAGAGAAATAGAAAATACAATCTAAATGCTGCTTTTATAAAATTATAAGTTTATTAATGTATTGATATATTTATTGACACATAAAAATACACAAAGAATTATTTGTCAAACAATTGACTTATTTATTTATCTATTCATCTCCACGATGTTTATCAAGTAAATTAGAATCCATAGTTTGGAACAAAAAAAGTTTCAAAACAAACGTTATAATCAATGTACAGACTCAATCCTGGTTGGCCACATTGATTCTACCTTACAAAGAGTTTCTTCTTTCCGATTATAAACAAAATATATTGTACAACAAAAAGTATAAATTAAAAACAAAATTGTAAAGTATAAATACAGAGCTACAATAATATGAATTACGAAAATTAATAATTCAAATAGAACAAAAACGTTGAAAAACGTTTTTCCGTAACGTTGATTACGGTTACAAGTAACAACGTTTTTAATACATTATAAGTGTCTGTGTTAGGAAACGTTAGAAATAACGATTAATTAAACGTGATTTATAAAACCAGTATAAAAACCATTATAAAACGGTTTTTTTACTGTAAAAGAACCATTTTAAAACATTTACCTACAAGTTTAGTTAACATTTTTACAACATCTATATAACCCATTTTTATAATAGGTACCGGACGTTCGTTCACTGAACGATTGTGATCAAAGTCTCACTTATAGATGCTTTGAAGCGTTTAATTAATCAATTTGAAGAAAGAATTTTACGAATTGACAGTCAAAAACTTTAAACGCTTTAGAGCATTTGTATACTCGCGTTATCATACTCTAGATTTTAGTTTTCAAGAGGAGCCTAACCTTACTTCGACGTTTTGACATATATGTATAATAATACAGGTGATACAGGTAATATTATAATACATATTAGGTGTGGGAAAAAGTTCGTGGCGTTTTTTTAATGCCATCTAACAGGAAAAACACCACGAACTTTTTCCCACACCTAACATGTTTTGATCTTGATTGCTCCATGATAAAAGAAAATGACGACGATTTATAGATTTTTCGATTATCAATCGCACTTGTTGGCTCTCTATTATCTCTACACATAGAAATTCTACACATAAACAGCTAGTGAAAGGACAATTAGCAAAGCGCTAATTGATCTTTCTGAAAAAGACGAATATTATAATTAGCCGCAAATACAGAATATACTAGAAGACCGCTATTTATGCGTTTTAGTCGCACGATAAACTTTCAAGCCTGTTGATTGGCTATGAGATAAAGAGATCCAAGGACCTCTCTGTCTTGCACACATTTATCGTACGACAAAAACGTACCAATGAAATAACGGCCTTAAAGTACTTCAAGTAAGAGCTAGTACGGACAGAACACGAATGAAGAAAAACCAAAAATGAGTTTGTGCAATAATCTGCTAATACAGCCAGGCATGTACCATAACTTGACAAATTCATGTCTTCATTTCATTAAAATGATGTATAATTCCAATGCAATCCTTCACCACTCACTTATGCTTTTCATTTATATTTTATCTTAAAAAACAATTTTAGAACGATTATAAAACGTTTGTATAATATGTACACATATTTAATCGGTACCTAAAAAACATTTTAAAAATAATCTTAAACGGTTTTTTAAAACAAAAATAACAATTCCTAAACATTTATAAACGATGTTCTACTTGGGAACTATCTCTTGATTATTATAGAAAGTAATTACTTATCTACGAATTATTACGTCACGACGCCATGACGTTCCGCATTTTGCTTTACTGACAACAGAATGAACAAATTAAACAATAAACTAATGCAATTGAGTCGGACGGACAGTTGTACGATTTACTAATGCTATCTGTTAAATTCACCGTGTAATTACTCATAAATAGCGGTAGAGCATACAAGGCCATATACAGTCCGGTTATCTTAATGAGCGATAAATTTTATTATATCATTTCGACGATGGTTTCGTTGACTAATTGCACTTTTACGATTTATAAATTGAGATGAGCATCTATAATTAGAGTTGGGAAGAGAGGAAGAAGGTAAGAATCTCTCGAGAGTTAAAAAGTACATGGATGCGTAAACGAAATTGTTGACGACTTCTGAAGACGAGAAACGCGAGCACACATCAGCCGCGCTCTCGCGCACAATACGAGATGCATTTCAACGGCGGGAAATAAATTTATCACGTCGTTCGTCCGGTACTTACGCTTGTGCCGCGCCACGGTGTTGTCACGGGCGGGGTGGATTACAGGCGGCGGTGTAAATGTAGGTGTAACGCGCGTACAACATGCGGGTCGCGCGTTGCTCCGCGTGACTCCTCTCTGTCTCCTGTGCCGGCGAGTTATATCGAGCACAATACTACCCAGGCCGGACCTCTATTTTTCGTGTACACGTAAAATCCATTTGGTCGTTCGACATACCGGGTTGTCGCTCCGGCACAATCGCATCGTCCCCTTGTCACGCAGCTATGGCTCGAGCTTTATTGTCCGAGGCTCCCCGCTAGAAATCCTCGCTTTCGCATCGAAACGAAGAGCAATTATCCCTCGCGCACCGTTCCAAGCTTTTAATTGTTCACCAAAGAGAAGGAATGAGAGAGAGAGAGAGGAGGGAGGGAAAGAAGACGAAGGAGAGAGAGAGAGAGAGAGA
>NW_012130098.1:2880873-2884413 GCF_000143395.1 Atta cephalotes | reverse complement strand
AGAGAGAGAGAGAGAGAGGGAGGGAAAGAAAGCGAAAGGAGAGAGAGAGAGAGAGAGAACGAGCAAGGGGGCAGGTGATCCTCTCTCTTATACTCAACGCGGAAAATATTGTATTACCTTTCTCTTATGGAGCAAGCGCGAACTCGTTAAAAGCGCGTAGGTAGTCCGTTACGGGCTGGAAATTTTTGTCATTAACGAGAATGCACTAGAAGAGGATTACTCGGGCTTATAATTTTTATTTTACTCCCCTCAATCCGTCCACCGTTAATGTCTATCGATCCTCTTGCTCTCTTCCCCTCCTACTCCGATTTCCCTTCTGAACTTTTGTACGTTCTTTCTTTCGGATTGAATTTTCGTTATGACAGAAATGCCTCTCCATCAAGTGAACTTTTTCACTTGGTAAAAGAGAATGGATATCACGAATAAGTGTTACGTATGTAATATCCTTATACATTTACATATTATTTTTCTGAGTCTCTCAGTCAAAATATATTGAGCACATATTATTATATATAAATATTATTTTAAAATGTTGATCATAAAACATTTTATACAAGGATTATCGATATCAAATCACTTTTTTAGAGGCAAATCTCTCGAAAACGGTTTATGAGAGAATTTTTTTTTTAATACATCAAAGTCGATCAATATTCATTCCTATCATATACGTATAATATAAATTCCAATCGCAATTTTTTTAATTTCATAACATTATATTTTCTCCTGATGTATTTTCCCTTTATAATAAATTCTATACAATTTTTTCTTAATTTCTGAAAAATATAGTGCTTATCGTATACTTGGCAATGTACAATATTTTATATAAACAGATTGTATAAAACAAATTGTTTTTAAAATTTTTATTATTTCTCATGTACTCTAATTATCACTATTATTAATTTAATCCATTCATTGAGCGGTATGAAAGACAGATCACGTACATATGATAAAAAAGTGTTTTACATGGCAGTCGAATAATCCGAAGGTAATACTCGAATTAGCATTAAAGAGCCATCTTCTCTCGGCAATTCACGATCGTTTGTAACTGAACAAAGCCATGCGCACCATTCCTTTTTATCAAGATCCTCTCGTTTGTTTCCGCGACACATATTCCCAACTTGGGCACGGCTTATTTCCAACAGTGCAGTGGCGAGAGCTCATATTCCCGGCGCATCGCGTAATGCCGTGACATTACACCGCGGAGACGTCTGAGTTCGCTAACCGGTAAATATGAGTTTTCACTTGGCGCGACCGCGTCATGTCGCTGCGGCTCCATTTTTGCCTCGTTAATTACGATTACGCGTCCGGTCCCAAGACGCGACATGCCCGGTCGTCGACAAGGTACGTCTAGAAATCCGAGAACCGGAGAATGCGAGAGAGATTCTCGCGGAAACTTGTTTAAATTTTCAAAAAACGTGACTGTATGGGCAAGATGACAAACTTGATCGGGAACTAAAATCGAAATCTAGTATCGTTAAAGGAAATACAACGTAAATGATTGAATTTTTTATTCATCACAATAATGTTAAATCGATTATAAACCTATTTAATTAAAAATCTATTTATGAAAATTGATACTAAACTTTTTTTATAAAGAAATGTTCCTCTTGTTTGAGTGATGATAAAAGAAGTTATGAGAAAATATCACTCCTTTACTTCAAAAATGTCACAATTTTAAAAACGTAATTTTCGAATTTTTACCATGAATAAATTAGAGAAATATTAAATCCTTACCTGAACTAACTTAATTTTATTTAAAAAATCATTAAAATTGTTACAATTTGAGAAGGGTAATAGTTTTTTAAAAATTGTGAAATAAAAATGACAATTTGTCATATTAAGAATGTATTAAAATTATATTCTTTTTGCCGACATTATTGAGTGTCAATAATTTTTTATCAAATTGAAAAATATCTTTTCCTCTTTTCTGAGAAACTCAATTTTTTTAGTTACTTTTGAAGTAGGTGAGCGACATGTCTGAAAAAGACTTCTGTTCGAGTAATAATCCCTTCTGCAACTGCCAAAACTTTAATAGAAGATGTCATGCATCCTACAAAAAGAGGACGATATTCATGATGTCACTTCCTTTTTAGAAATTTTCAGAGTGAACAGTAGAATGCTTGTTTCTTTCCCTGTTCGGATTGGCGGCCATTGTCGTACACAAAAAGTAGAAGCCAAACTCGCAAAGGGAATTAAAAACCGAGACCTCGGACAACGTCACGCTCCACGTTTGTAATTAATTAATGCAAAAGGGTAGAACGGGCCTTATGCGATCTTGATGAGGCTTTGATACGTTGCAGGGCAAGTCGTAATGAGAAAAACGTGTCGGGTCGCATCTAATGGAAAATTACTCTGAGCTGTTGAATTAATTTCTCAAGAGGAAACTATGAATTCAGTTTGATATCAATACTACTGCGGTTAGTGGAGTTTAAAATGTTTTGAATTGGATTTACACTCGTTTAATATTAAAACAGTTGGAACTTATAAATGGGATAAAATAGCGATAAAATATTATCAAATACGGAAAGATTTAAAAGGTATATCGTATATCTTAATACTTTTATGAGCAAAATAATGAAATGAATCAATTGGTGTAAAGAAAACACATAATTGTTTTTAAAAAAAAATATGTATGCAAAATGACTAATTTTTTAAATAAACAACTTTATGCTTTTTTTGCATTAATTAATTCTTTCATCTCATTGTTCTGTTCATAAAGGTATTAAAGTACGATTATCAAAAAATTAATAGTTTACGAGTTATTTAACATTTTATGTCAATATGTGTCAGAATAAATTATAAAATCTCGTAGACTATTGGTTTTTTGATATCTCTATCTTTTTATATTTTTATATGCAGGATAATTAAAGGAAATCGCATTGTATAAAAAAAATCATACAATTCCATTTAAAAAAATGAAGGTGATCTTAAAGTCTCAAAAAGTATGATCTTGAAAAAAATTTTTTGCTCATTATAATATGTGTCTCTTCGAATCAAACAACTTTCTCCTGTGGTATTTTCTTGTATTATTAAAAACAACAGAGATATTTTAAATAATTAACTTACAGGAAACACATACGCGAATTTTATACTTTCGTTTTCAATTTAAACTTAAAATTGAAAAAGATTACATCATATATTATTTATCAAATTATTTGTCTGTTTTTAAAGATTACAAAATATCTCAATTTATTCTTCAAAAGATAAATTTCAAGAGCGGCATGCGAGAACTTAATTTTCACGTTGACATTTTTACTGCAAACGTCTTATCGTAGTGCTGCGACTAAGCATATGTTTCTCCAGTAATCGCTAATTAAACATGAGAATTTAGTACATTGGCGACGTTGTTTTAAAGCACTCGGATCTTAAGGAGCTCGTGTGTGTGTGTGTGTGTGTGTGTGTGTGTGTGTGTGTGTGTGTGTGTGTGTGTGTGTGTGTGTGTGTGTGTGTGTGTGTGTGTGTGTGTGTGTGTGTGTGTGTGTGTGTGTGTGTGTGTGTGTGTGTGTGTGTGTGTGTGTGTGTGTGTTGGTGTGTGTGTGT
>NW_012130098.1:2870316-2877067 GCF_000143395.1 Atta cephalotes | reverse complement strand
TGTGTGGTGTGTGTGTGTGTGTGTGTGTGTGTGTGTGTGTGTGTGTGTGTGTGTGTGTGTGTGTGTGTGTGTGTGTGTGTGTGTGTGTGTGTGTGTGTGTGTGTGTGTGTGTGTGTGTGTGTGTGTGTGTGTGTGTGTGTGTGTGTGTGTGTGTGTGTGTGTGTGTGTGTGTGTGTGTGTGTGTGTGTGTGTGTGTGTGTGTGTGTGTGTGTGTGTGTGGTTGGTGAGTGTGTACTCGAGAAATGTATTCGGGAGAATCTACGAGGTCGGTTCCACGCTATGGGATAGGCTCGAGACTTCCCGTGGTTTGTCTTCGGTGCTTCGACCCGCGGAAGCTATATTTCCACGGGACTTCCGGGAAACAGCGAACCCGCCGGCAATTAGTCAGGAAGTGCCCTGCAAGCCCACTACTGCTCACAGAGTGAGAGCTTTTGCCGAATAGGATGCACTAACATACTTGGTCGCCCTTTGCGGAGGATTCATCTGTGTTCGAGCAATTTTGAACATGAGTGAAATATTCATACACGAGCTATCAACGTACAAAGTGTCCCAGATCTGAATCATTAATTTGCGGATTCTTTGAGCAATTTTCTATTAAATTATCACTAAGAATGAGATAAACTCTGAACCAATATCGTTTCTGTTTCATTAAATTTAATATCATTCAACTTAATTTAATTCTAGAATATTCAATATCATTTTCTACTAATAGCGGAAAGAGAATTTAAGATCTTTTAAGAAAGAAATTTGTTCTTTTGTATCTTACTGATAGATACAGCGAAATGAGATGCGTATATTCTGTGACAACTCGAAACCGATGGCAAATCTTATTTAGATCCATGTGTAGTCCATCGATACCTGTACTGAAACGACGACTTTATATACAACATTCGTCAATTTTTATATGATACTTTTTCATTTTTATCGAACTTTCCATTGTGTGTGCAAATGTTATGGAGGCAAAACGCTTATAATATGCAGCTTTTTCAAAGTAAATAATCTACGAATATTCATACATTTCATGAATTTCGCCGACGTTCGTCGGGCGCGGAATTCCCACTCAGTTCATGTTGGACGAATGCCATTAATTATTACTCGATTACCGATGTTGCGTAGCGTTAAGCAATAACTTAGATAAGCTTCGAGCAGAAACTTTGCAAAGCAGACGATTCTCGATGCGCGAATAAACCTTTGCGGGATCACGATTGACTAACGTAATAAATTATTTCCCAGCTCTTGTCATGTTCATTCAGGAGTAATTATTGGCACGTTCTGATGTACATCGCTATAAACTGCGCTGTCGTGCATGTACCACGATCGTATACAGAATTGCATAAAATAGATCTTAAATAGATCTCTTTTGTCGCAAAGCAAACTCTCCGTATTCCTTTTTTACAATCTTTAATATAAAAATTTATTATAATCTTTAATTTCTTATTTAACACGTTTTTTTATATTATATTATAATAATTAATCAATT
Source organism: Atta cephalotes (assembly GCF_000143395.1). Taxonomy (NCBI): domain Eukaryota; kingdom Metazoa; phylum Arthropoda; class Insecta; order Hymenoptera; family Formicidae; genus Atta; species Atta cephalotes. The sequence continues at coordinate 2,875,587 of NW_012130098.1, read as the reverse complement.
AAATTTCTATCAAAATAGAATTCATTTAAAGTTGTATAAAGAAAGATTTTTAAATTATTAAATATTCTAATGATTTAAATTTCTCTGTTCAGATTTTTAGTTAGTAGATTTTTAATGGATTTCAGTTAGAGATCTCCTCTTATAATTTAAAAACAATTGCTATTTCGACATTTTTTGTCAGGATAGCAATCATGTAACTTTTTCCCTAGAAAATATAGAAACGTAAAAAGTGAGAAATTTCTCCATTAACTTCAATGGTAAAAATTTTTACTTTTTTTTAGTTTTTGCCCCAAGAAAAAAATTACACGGTATCCTGGACTAACACATTTCAAATTCAATTAATTCAAGAATGTTTATAAAAAACTCGAAATACTCTGTATATACATATATGTATGGAAAGGATAGTAACTTCTTCTCTTCGTTTATTCCTGCGAACATCACGGAATTGTAGACCGCGGAATCGATCTACTTCGAGAAAAGAAACAGCATAACGCGATACGGCGAAGGAATGGGAAGAATGGGAGGAGGACTGGGACCGAAGAGGGCGGAAGAAAAGAAACCGGGATATTACTTTTGCTCGTTATCGGTTAATTGGAATCACAAGATTCTCGATCGTTTCCAAGAGCGTTCCCTCGTTCTAGTCAATTCCTTCTTCTTCCATTCGCGGCCCACCGTCTCTTTGTAGTTTCGCTCATCTCGCGAATCTTGGTTGTAGTCGGCTGAGATGGAAGGCAATTACCGCGTTTCCCTGTAACGAACTCACGCGGTACTATCCGTCCGAAACTTATTCACACATTGGTGCGATAAATTCATGCTTCAAGAGCCCTTCACGTTTTAAATATATCTATAATAAGATGATTTCTCCATCAAACTGTTTCCTTCATTCCTATCCTTTCTCTCTCTTTGCCCTGTTCTATCTTGCTCTTACCTTCCTGTTATCTTTGTCATTTTTGTCTTTCATCATAAACAACAAAGATACGACTCTCGCATCAAGTAAAAATATAACGACGTCTTTCCGTCGAAGTCCTGTAATTAAGATTTCAGAATTTGTGATGTAAGAAATAGAAAAGCAACACTGTAAGACAAGAAACTGACGATTGCGTCTTTCTCGGTCTTTCTCGATCTTTTATGGAAAATAAGAAAATAAGGGATATCAAAATTAATGGATCCGTTGATATTTCCGTCGTTGCAATAATGACGAATGTGTCTCGACGACTTATCTATCTAGAGAAGGAAATTTCATTTTCTTGTGATTTACTATTTTTTTCCGTCACAATTTTACTTTCTATCCGACAACTGCTGTTATCCTTTTTTTTCTCTTTTTCTTTTTCGATCATTTCGTACCAACTATTACACGTTGTATACAGTGCCAATCGCTTCATTTCCCATGACAAATCGCGAATTTCATAATTCCAATAAAGTTGCGCTATTTTTTGATGCGTTAATTTGCGCTGTTTATCAAGAAGTCAGCATAAATGAAAGCTTTGCTTTCATCACGCGAGCATATTTGAAGACATGGAATAATATGATTTTAGTTATTATTTAAATGTCAGATGTTGACATTACATGTTTTACCATTATTTACCATTTATAAAAGTTTCTACTTTGTTTTTCATATTTGACATCTCCAATTAGGTAACAAATATTATGAAAACACTTTTAATACACAAATCGATCCTATGTCATAACAAAGTACTTTGTCAGGTAATTATGTAAAATAAAAGGACCTTTCTCTAATTTCGACATTTTTTGGCTGTAATCTTGATAAAAATCTTTGTTATGACTTAGATAGATAGATAAGTAGATAGATAAATAGATAGATAGATAGATAGATAAAACCATTGTTGCTCTAAGACGAGTCTTTTAAGAACAGAGTAAAAAATATAGAGTATAAAGTAATATAAGATAAATACAATTAATTACATATGATAAAATAAAATAAGAAAATATAAAAACAGAGATATCATCCCCTTACTTAAAAAAAAAACATAATTTAAAAGATTATAATCTCGGGAAAAACTATTTTTGAACTTGACAGAAAATTATTGACTAATTAAATAATGTTGATAAAAAAAAAAATATTTTTAACATTGTCAAATGTCATTTTATCATTTTCATTTCACAACTCTTTAAAAAACTCTTTTTAAGTTGTTACAATTTTGACAATTTTTTATGAAGTTAAGTTAGTTCTCTTTTGATAAGATAATATTTATTTAACTCATTCATGGTAAGAAACATTTTTGTGTCACTTTTTAAGTGAGGGAGTGATATATTAAGATTTATAAATACAATCTGTGTGACAAAAAATGCAAGATGTGTCTTTTGTTACTAAAAAAAATCTTTATTAATGCAGTTTTGTTTCCTGTAAATTAATAAAAGATTCCCTCTATACGTTTGGATCGACTACGATATTCATGAATACAGATGTTCTGTATGCATTTATAAAATAAAGATATCATTGCTTTTTGTAGCACTACAAAGACCCGACCGACCCGACCGGTACGATTCTCATTCAGAGAATATCCCTGACTATCACGCGGCGCTGAAGACCAATTAGAAAGAAAAGTAAGCGAAACAGGTCGTTTCAGCATCTATTAGATACACTACACAAGGAGACACTCGACGCACATCGTTACATTATCCGCCATTATCGCAAGTAATTATTACAGTTATATCATTACGTTATCGGTTCGCAGCAAAGCACGTCTTTTCTTTTTATATTTCGTTTTTAATTCAGTTCTTTTTAAATTCACAAAGGAATGTTAGATAACAAATCTGACATTAAAAAATAAGTTTAGAACTTAGAATTGACGCGAATTTCTGTGACATTTACGTAATCCTAGTTAAAAAAAAAAACGAAGGGAATAATGTCTTTCGCCAAAAGGAAGAGAATGCCTTATATAAGCCACGAGAGAACTTCGCTCCTCTTACATTATAATCGCGCCGCCAACGAGCACTCCGCTTCCGTTAACTTTTTAACTAGTTGCAAATTAAAATTTAACTCTAGTGTATCCACTCTCGCCTCTTACTCACCGCTATTCGGCAGTTTCTGGCACCATAACTTGGTAAAGCACTTCTCGATTGTTCGGGGTGATCGGGAAAACGCGAGAGACGAAAAACTCTTAAGTTATTTAAATATTTCCTTCAATAATAATTATAATACATTTGCTTAAAATCTCGCGTTCAATAAAAAAAGTATCACGATTTTAATGATTTAATCGCGATTCTTTTTTTTTGTCACATTATAGAATCGTGTTCCAATTACGTACGATATTAGAGAAAGAAACGAATTTATTGTTATATTTAATATACTTTAGCATTTCAATTTTATATACATATTCATTATGGAAATGTATTAAACATATATCATTGTGAAAAGGCGTTACACATTAATTGTAGCTTTAATTTCAAAATTTTTATAGAGGATTTTCAAAATTTAATCTTAATCCGATATAATCCTATTACTGCTTTAAGAAAATTAGTTTGTATGTCTTTCCTTAACTTTCCTTTATGTTTTAGCAAAATTTCCTCATGCAAAAACGACGCTACAAACATTGCAGATACAGGCCTATTTAATTTATCAAATTCCACGCATAAGAAACAAATGCTTTTCTTTTATGTCGCGCATAAATATAAGAGTTTATGAAATTTTCCACCGGTAGAGAAACGCGCATTGCTTCACGGACAGTAAAAACGTCGGGAGGTCGAGATTGCATTTTTTTCAGTTTCAGGGACGATGTAGCAGAGAGAAGACAGGCTTTCTCTCGGGACGGAGATATTTTTATAATACGCCGCATTCCAAGGTCGCGGCTAATCCCACTGAGGGAATTCGTCAACGAAGACGAGATGACGGCTTAGAGGTTTCACGAATGTCCGAGGGGCTTTAAATTAAACGAGTTTCACCTGACAAAGTATCTTCGGAATTTTTATTCGCTGCAATCTCTAGTACAAAAACTTGGCAAGTAGAATATATTACGTGTAGCGTTTCCTTAAAGAATTAAACGACATTCTATCAGAAGTTACGCGTAGAATTATTTACAAACTCTCAATCTTTCTATCAATAATATATTATTATTTTTTAAATAAACACTATCATTTATAAGTTTCAGAATACATGGTTTTCTGAAATCTTACAAAAAGTTAAATTTAAAGTCTTTAAAAATTTTGCAAAAAGTTTATATGAGTCGAGAACATTATAATAAATATTTTTTCTTTTTTTTCTGTAAAGTCTTTAATTTCACAGTTGAAAAACATTTTGTTATAAAATTTTATACAAGGAATTCGATATTATTGCGAAAACTCCTCGCATCAATTAAAAAAAAAACATTTTAAGTTTAGAAGACTTGCTTTAACATACTTTTTTATTAATTTTATCCGATAATATTTCATCAGGCTACAATTTTTCAAAGTAAAATAAAAGTATTGAAACAATACTGATTTTCAATTTTATGTATTTTAAAAACAAAAAAATATTGTAGAAAATAAAAAATAAAAATAAATTTACAAATTCTACTCTATTTCGTTTCTTCTTAAAATGCATTTTATAATATTTGTTTCTCTACAATTCTTTTCACCGTTAGAGTTATACTTAATTTTTTGTAGATGCGAAAAAATCGCAAATCATTCCCAAATTTATAAACGTTGTGCGTTTAATAATAACAGTTAAAAAAATGCAAAATGCACTGTAAAAAAAATTTACCCACTGCAAATTTTCCGAATATTAAAACTAAATCATTTCGTCTACGTAAAATGCGTAATTTTACGCGACAACTATATAATAAAATTTCGCATGTCGACAACTTTGCATATCTATGATTACAATTATTCCATTTTCGCGATGATGATGAAGTCTTATTGCCATCGCAGAATGCGCATAAATTCGACAAGAAAAATCGTACGGCTCTCTCTTTTTTCTTCGCTACCGAGACTTTGCGGTAACAGAAATATACATAAACTGCGCGAGATACATTATGATAAATAATGCATAAATATACATAAGTATCAGAAGCGGCAGAAAAGTTCGAAACCTTTACAAGAAATCTTATAAAGACTTTTACGAGAAAAGTTCCGTTGCGTTCTCGCGATATTGGAAGATAGACGCGCGCGCAGGACGTTCAAACACACACACACACACACACACACACACACACACACACACACACACACACACACACACACACACACATAATAAGAACGACGACGACGGACGGACGAACTAACTACTTATTACGTACACTAGTAACGTATAACAAGTTAAGGTAAACGGTAAAA
>NW_012130098.1:2867235-2869620 GCF_000143395.1 Atta cephalotes | reverse complement strand
ACGTAAACTAACTTATTAAAGTAACTTTAACGTTAACGTAAAGTAACGTTACGTACGTCGTCGTCGACGTATAGTAGAGTAGACGACGCGCGCGACGACGTACGACACACACACACACACACACACACACACACACACACACACACACACACACACACACACACACACACATATAAAGACGCACACGGGCGCGAAAATCTATTGTACACTGACGTATACAATGTGTAAAAACGAGGAATGTCGCTTGTGATCAATGCACAAGCGCATTTACATGACAATGTAAAATCGACGTAGGTAGCTTAATTTCGTACAGTCGGAGAATTTCGCTGCGTCGATACTCTTCATAATTCGGCTGAATTCATTATTCATCGGCTGCTTTAATCTGTGTCCCGGATTTTAATAATGAACATGGCAGTTGTACGATGCGAGAGGTATTCCCAACGCATTAATGAAGCGCGGATTATATTTGACAAATGAAACGAGCGCCACTTACCTCGATATAATGTATGAATCGAGGATTCTGCGAGATATCATTTTCATTCACAGACAATTTGATCTGCTTATGAATCATCCGATGAAAGATCTTATAGAGAATGTAAATTTATTTTTTTTTATTAGATTACAAAAATTCACTATAAAAATATTATTAAGCTCCAAGACTTACTTTGACTGAATATGATCTAATTTGTCCATTTAATAAAATTTTATTATTATCAGAAAGAAAATATAGAAACCATCTAAAAAATATGCATGATTTGAAAATGATAAAAGATTATAAAACAATAAAAATAATAAGTTAATAGAAAAAATATAAAAAATTATATAAATAGTATGTAAAAATTAGACAATTTATAATGAAAATATATAAAGAAAATCGGTAAAATAGGACAATAGGAGTTAGATGCGGTAATTATTGCGCAAAATAAATAATGTGGATACAACAAAAGTCTTTATTAAATAACCCGTTTACATGTTTCGGTTCATTTTTGAGTCACCTTCAGAGACAAATTAATTTTATAATTACAATATCTACAAACTAATTCATTCCAATGAGTCACCTCCACATACTTACGGAAACTTTAATTGAAAAATGATTCTAATGATAATCCAAAATTATGTTCAAATTTTATAGGACAAAATTATTAAAAAAAAATTCGAATGAATTTTTATATTACAAGAAGGAAAGAAACTCACAGCAATGAGGATTCACCATGTCGCAAACAATTATGTTCTATTAATTTAGTCAACATTTAATTTTTGATTCATCAGCAAAAGTGTGTCAAAATTGTTTAAATCAATAAAATAACTTTTAAATTTAGTTGTAATTAAGGAGCGTTTCAGTGGAAAAACAATTTAATATCGATTGTAATCTGAAAGGAAATCAAATATCAAGTCAAAAGTTTCAAATAAAATGATCTTACAATGAAAGGACGACACTGTCTAACTGGTAATTTAACAATTTTGACATTTATATCCACATTGTTTATTTTATATTTAATTACTGCGCCTAACTTCTATTGTCCTATTTTACCTATTTTCTTTGTGATTAGTAAGGAATCTTTACGAATTAATTTATATTTGAAAGTATATAAAGTTGTATCTTTTACAAAAATTAGTACTTTTGTCTCTAATTGTGTAACTATATCATTATATTAAAATTATATAATAACAGAGAGTAGTTATTTTATAATTTTTATATAAATAAACAAAAAAACCCTTACTAATTATATAGAAAATCCGGGTGAAATGAGTTTTCATTTATAATGTAGCTTATAATATAATAAACAAAAGATAAAGCTCGATAATGAATAGTTTTTAAATTATGATAGCTATCAAACATGTTTTATGAGCACAATTTTTCACGCTACAGTTTAAAAATTATTGATTATTGAAGAAAGAATTAAACTCTTTTACATTATTGAAAAAATTAAGAATTATAAATTAAAAAAGAATTAAACTTTTTTACATCAAGTAATAATTAAAAGAATTTTTAAATAGTCCGTAAATTATCAAGTTTATAAAAGTTGATAGTAATTTTATTTTAATATCATTGGGTGTAATTTTCTGTTTACTAATGTCTCACACGAGATTTCATTAAAAAAATATTGAAGCTATTGTTAATATTCTTTTTGGATAAAGATTACTCTTAGCATTCTCTTTTAAATAATAATTATCCTTTGTAATTCATATTTGACACAATCAATTAGAGGCTTTTTCTCTTTTCCAAAAAGAGTGCTGAGCATTCAAATAACAATGTACATCCTTGCAATTAATCCCTGGATTTAATAAAAGACATATAGTTCTTACGACAAAATAAGTTACGCTCCGTAAACTGCATATGACTCTTAAAATTTTCTCTCTCTCTCTCTCTCTCTCTCTCTCTCT
>NW_012130098.1:2856670-2860710 GCF_000143395.1 Atta cephalotes | reverse complement strand
GAGAGAGAGAGAGAGTCTCTGCCGCGAGGGATTTTATTATACGGTAGAACGGAAACTCCGAGGAGTATAACCGTGAAAACACACAAATAATCTAAGCGCCACAAAACAGACGATAACATCGCGAGCACGACGACAAGACATTGCGCTCCACAATAGTAGAACTGTAAGAAAGTGACTATCATCTGCAAAGTTGTCAATCGGGCAGCGTGCCAAACATAATAACAAGAGCCACAAGATTAAAATTTGATTAAATCTGTGGATTATACACGTTTCTGCATTTTCATAAATCTTTTTAACTTTTTGAGGACGCGAGCTTTCTAATAAAGAAACTTGGAATATTTTCTAAGAGTTTTTCAAGTCGCTAAATTTGATTTTGGCCTGAGAATGTTAAAATTCAAATTTTAAAAAATCTGATTATCGTAAAACTCGATTTTAGGAAGTTCTTGGTAACGTCGAGTTTGAATGTTAGCCTGAAAAATGTCAAATTTCAAAAGGATCGTAAAACTCCAATGAAAAAGGATCTATTATACAGTATCACTCTGGCTTCGTAATCAGAGTTTAAAAGTCAGTTTAGAAATTAATTCTATTTGCGTAGCACTGATAAGCTTCAAATAAAATGAAACTGAAAACTTAATGTTACTTTAGAATTAAAAATTTTCTAAAAAGTTTTACAATAACTAGACTATTATCTGGTCATATTAGATCTATAACATTTTTTATTTTTATTTTATTTCAGATTCGGATAAAATATCAAATTACTCTATATATAGGTCAAATTTTATAAAAATCAAGCAAACAGTTCACAAAAAAAAAAAGATGGGCCGCCTCTCATAAAAAAGGTTAATAGGAAAAATGAATTGAGCTTAAAACACGCAAACCTCTACGTTTCAATTAAAATCGAAATTCTTCAGAGTTGTATCGTTAAAATTGAAATTGAGACTCCTAGGAGAAACTCCGTGTGATGAAATGCGCGCATTCGATACATCCGTTTTCCGTGAGGAACGTTTTCCGTTAATCTCCCCAATGCGACATCGTACAATGTAGGAAGTCGGTTTGCCAGGAAAGTCGTTGGTGTCGGAACGTTTTTCTCAGCGGCTATATCGGCACTACGAGCAAATTCAATGGCGGATAATATATCTTTACAACAACCGTTGTATTACGTACCGCCGCCGTGTAACATCGATCTGCCGCACTTAACGTCCCCGAACGCGTAAATGTCGGTGCTCGAAAATTCGATTCCCTGCGATACAAACCTTCCGGAAACGCAACTCCTCGTTCAATGCGAACAGATAAACCATTTGGCGCCAGCTAGCGTCCTTTTTGACGGATATGTATACATATACCTGTAGCGTATACCGATATATACCGATGGTTTTAACGAATCCGACACGAGAATCGCCTCTAGGGACGGAACTAAATCATTCGCGAACAGCTTCGCAACAATAGGTTTTTGAACATGTGCGGATATCTCTGCGAGAGAACAAATGAACTACATGCTACGGTATCGAAAAATAATGAAATATATTCAAACCGTCATAAGCGATCTTTATTAAGTATTTCATCTATTACTCTCATATATCTCTATATTCAGCGATTTCGACGATTTAACAGTAAAATGAACATCTCCAATAGGATTTAAACTATCTGTTGATGCGAATCTAATGATACAGATAGAGGATCCATGCTCCAGGGATCATGTCGCGAAAGATACAAGACACTCGGGCTTTTTTCGATCGCGCGCGATTGGAAAAACCGTGTGAATTCCTCCTTTCGCCGCGCCCGCGCCGCGTCGTCTACCGTTTCTCGGAGCTTTTGCGCGGTGGCGGATAGCCGGCTACACGGTTTCACCATTATCGGGTGTTTACGAGGCCGACGACGAGGGGGTATAGCACGAGGCACACACGAGGACGACGGGGATCGCATCGCCGCCGGTGGAGATCGCATCGGTCGCTCCGCATAATAACTAGCTACCTCGCATTTACATTTTAATACGGCCGCTCTGCATAGCGGATAAAAGGTATATACCTATCGCGGATGAAATCACCCACTGTTATCCCTACGTCGTCATCGACGACATCAACCATCGCCGCGCTCCAATTCTCAACTTTCGTCGAAACAATTCGACCTCTATAAATTCTCCTAGATTACGTTTGAAAATCAATGGCTGCGTCTAAAAACGTTCATTTATTTCAAGTCTTCTTCGCTAAGATAGGATTTCATAATCTAAAAGTAATAATTCAATCGATGTAAAGCGTTTATTAAACTGATTTCTGTCGAATGCACGATTGCCATTGTGTAAATTAATATAAATTCATTAAACACATGTCTCAAATAAAAATGTTTATAGAATATTTTTATTAATCTTCGTTGATTTGAATGTATTTCAAAGCCTCTATATAGTATAGGTATACAGAAAGAACAGTTTTGCTAAAATATCTAAAAATTTAACTAGATATAAATCTGAAAATAATTTTGTTGAATCATCAAGATAAGTATATAGGATATGCTCAAACTGGTTGCTAGATGTCAAAACTTTGCTTTTTAGCAATACTATTTGTCATGCTTGAGTTTTGTATACAGTTATTTTTGATAGTCCAATAAAATTAAATTTCAAATCTGTATCTATCTAAACTTTTAGATACTTCGACAAAAATCGTTTTTTTTCCTGTACCGATTTAAAAATAATTAAATAAAAAGAAATTAAAAAATAAAAACCGTTCTTGTTACTATCGACAGTGTGCCATTTTTGTCACTTTAGAGTAAACGTACCAGGTTTTAAACGAAATTACAGTTCTTAATTCGCAAATCTATCGAATGTATTACATCTAGCACTTCAATTTTTTTTTACAGATATATTTTTTCCGTTAGCGGGAATTTAATATCGAAATCGTAACATCCGAGCCGATATCGGAAATTTTGACCGCGTGGAAATGGATGGAAAATGGATAATATTAATAGCACTTGCTGGGTAAGTGTTTAAAAGCCAAATGATTTCAAATGAAACAGTGACGAACAGTTAGTCAGCGAAACCGTCGTATTATATATTATCTAAAGCAATATATAAATTGTATAAATTCCCCCCATTTACTTTCTCGATGTAATTTGTTATCCGAAATAGGTTTGATCCAAGAAATGTTCAGCCGTGGCTGTTCAGTGGCGATTGGGAACATCAAAGGGGAAGTTTCGAAGGGTGCCGCATGGCATTGTAGCATGGATCCGGAAAGCCAGCTAGATATCCATTAAGATAGTGCCGGGCCATCTTTAACGGCGAATCAGAATGTCGACAACAATGGTAGGGGTTGGTGTCGAGGGAATGACGAAGCAAGAAACATGATCGTCGTTTCGCTGCTTGGTTTACGAGTTTCTCTCCAGAGTGTCCCAAACGCGATTTTGCGAGTGGATAGGCCGTGAAAAACGTTTCAGAACCCGGACTTGGCGTTATTTATTCTGATATTATCTGGAGAAACGACGCGCATTTAATTCACATGGAAAAAAGTAAAATTACACCGTCTTAAATATTAAAATGCTTACTTTTCTCAATTGTTAAAATGCTTGCTTTTCTCTCTCATCCACTTTAATTTTACGTAAAATTCACAATAATGTTTACATTTCAATTATGTTTTTTTAATATATTAATAAAAGTTATAATTTTTTAAAATCGTAAATTCATATTTAAATATGTTTGTTACAAGTACGGTTTAAAAAGTTACATTATTAAAAAGAATTAAAAATATATTTCGATATGCAGCTATTCAGTCGCGCACAAGTGCAATTGACGAGAGAATGAAGTTAATTGATAGCTAATATATTAAATAAAAAAAGTGCGATGATGGCGGCGGAGACATAATTGCGAATGCACTCAACTTTTTATGCTTTGATTAGATTCATCGATTTATAATGTAACCTAATATTCAAACTCAATTCCACATCGATTCAAGATCAATTAAATGGAAATAGATTTTTCTAATAAAATTTGTGCTTTTATTTAATATATTTTTCATATCGATGATATATATATATATATATATATATATATATAT
>NW_012130098.1:2850220-2854438 GCF_000143395.1 Atta cephalotes | reverse complement strand
ATATATATATATATATATATATATATATATATTGTAGAAATTATTAATTTATCGTATGCCTCATCCTATGCACATCCCAGTGCGAAACAGTATTCGCTTTCTCTCGGCAAGTCTATAACTAGACACGGCTCATGTCGAGCAATGAATATCGGGATACGGAAATGGCGAGAGCCCTGTGAATGCATTGCCGTCGTGTTTGCACATATATATAACGGTGATTTATTAGGTGGGGAATTCCAATTCGCGGCCTGGCTCGGCCATGCCGTGCCTTGCGTCGCGTCGCGTCGCGTCGCGTCGCGTCGAATCGCAATCGAATCCCGCGTAAACATCTCCGATCCGCTCCTCGCGGTAGTTTCTGTTTAATCACTCCGCGAGAACTTTATAAATTTCTACTCATTTACCGTCGCGATTTTATCGAGATCTCGATGTAATCCCGTGTACGAATCGCGAAAACACCGTCATAAAAGCGCGCGTTCGAAAGATGCGAATGCATGAAGAAAATAAGGATAATTTCTTTTTAAGAAAAGTATTTTTAAGAGCTCTTGAATAAAATCAAATATTGAAGAAGTTATTTGAAAATTTGGTGAAAAAGGCCTGTAACTGTTTCCCTCATAACGTCTGACTTCCTTTTTGACTCTCAATATAATTTGATTATTCTCAATACAATATTACAAGATTTTTCCATTTTTTTATCTTTAATTGAAACGTATTAATTAACGAACATTATTAGTAACAAACATTACTAAATAAAATTATAAAAGGTACCGAGAAAATATTCAAGCAAACAACAAGGAATCTATTCAATATTCGTCAAAGAATTTGCTGTCGATAGAGGAAAGATGCGGACAGCTCGTGTGTAGAATAAGGAAATAGATCACGTTATTTAATCTGAATGTCAGGAAAAGCGAATGCGGTGGATATTGACAGGGAATCAATTCTGTATGTACAATTCAATCAAGAGCAATCGTTTCCGGCTCGCGGTATTATAGGCAAGATATTGTCGGACTCATTTTTCCTCTTCTGACATTTTACCTAATTCGCAAAGGTATGATCGTTTCGTTATCTTTTCGCGTATCTATATGGAATCGCGACCATTTCACGTTTCGTGATCTTAATTTCATTTACGGCGGAACGCCCGAAACGCGAAGTTGCGCTTCGCCGCGCAGCGGAAATAAATTGGTGCTGTGCAATTACATTACATCCACTAATTTGTTTTGGTCTTTTGCAATGTGACAGAAGACTGGCACTCTCGGCTCGGTGCTGCAAAATACGTAATACGCCAAGTTGAGGAAGAAAGGCGGAAGCGAAGCAACAGCCATTTTCATTACCAGTTTCCTGTGCTTGTTAACATTTTACGAGGCGCAACTTAACTCTAAATATTTAAGCACGTCCATTGAAATGTTGGAGCGTTTTGTTGGAGGAACATATAATAATAAAGTGACACACTTTAAAAATTCGATAAAAATAGCTACGTCTACAGCATACTATCTCGTATAACCACTTGTGCTACTTCCAAAATATAAAATTATCAGCGTTTTTTCGTTATAAAATTATTAAATATAAAAATAATTTATTTAATTTTATTATTATTTTAAAGAGAAAAAGAAAAAATTGACACGTGAAAATTCAAGCCTCGAAATTCGTTGACTGATGGGCAATGTGGTGGACGACAAGCGCAAGTAGGAAAGAAGCAGTAAAGGGAGCAAACTATAACTATGCGTGGCTTTCAGACAAAAATATTGGTTCACTGGTAGTGAGTTATACGACGGTAAGGTAAGGTATTATTCCGTGGTAAGGTATGGCGCGATGGCGAAATCTGGTTCCGTTATCTATGCGCCATATCCGTGAATTCCACCGTGAAAATAACAGTCCGAAGAAATAACGTATTCCGCGAGACCGAGACTACGCGCTCGCACGCCGCGCCGCGTGGTTTTCCATCGTTTCGATACTCTCTCCGCGTTTTCGTCGAGTGAAGACGAGGGATGCGACGAGTAACAGCGAACAGCGGAAAATACAGCGACGAAAAAGAAACGTGGCGACTCATACATATGCAAGATTTCCGGAGTTTAAAATGCAGCTTGAAAAACCGTTCACGATCAAGCGGAACGACAAGAAACGAATAATTATTATAATCGTATCGAGCACGTTCGATTTTTCCACCTGTTAAAATGCTCACTCAAAAGTAAACGAACCACGTAACATTATTATTATTTTTAAATGTGACTAAACATATTTTACATTTATAATCTAATAGAAATTTACCTGCTATATATTTAAAACGCTATAAAAGCGTGAAAAATATATTACATATTGAATAATATGTAAAAATTCATAATACCCGCACGCGTACACAAATACATATAATTAGACACACATTTTGGTTATTTCAAAAAATGTAATAACAACATTAATATATATCAATATATATCAATTATTTAACACACATATATCATAAAATATCAAATATAAATACCTCTTGTAAAAAATGTCATAAAATATAAACATGTAAAATTATCGAAAAATTAATAATGATTGAGTACTTAAAAAAAATGATCCATCGCTAAAAACATTGATGAAATAATAGATATTATTTAAATTTAATTTTTTTAATATCAATCAACACATTTAATATTAATCCATATTTAATACTGTTCTGAAAACATTAGATCCATAAAAAAAAGGCAAGGCGAAGATAAAAATACCGGGGGAAAAGAAACAAGGAAAGATCGAGGGAATAGATGCTATACGCAAGGATACAAGCTCGACTATTAATACCCGCAAATTATAAATAATGTTCGGTACCGCTACCACAAATCAACATTTGCGGTAATACCATCGGGGTTTTCGACTCGTTGGAGGATTAAGCGCTTTGCCGAGACGAGAGACGCCGACCTGCTGCCAGAAGGAAGACGATAAAGAGTGTAGAGAGGGTAGAGAGTAAAAGCAGAGAACTCCGCGATCGAAAACCGAAGCCCACGGGGGTGGATCTGTGCATTAAGCTCCATTGAAAGAAAAGTAAGTTTCGTAGGAATGTTTCATCGAATCGATGCAGACCGTGCAAGCGATACCGATATCGCCTTGCTAACCGCTCTTATCGTAACGGTACATGGCTGCAAGAGTAAAAAATATTTATTTCCAATAAAGTTCCAGCCATTATAGACGGCACCCGAGAAACGTCCTAGTTGCACGCGTTTCGGAAAGTCTCCCTGCCGATCGCAATTTTGTTCGCAAGATCGAATTTTACGGTCTCGCGATCGGGTAATAATAACCCGCTGCGATAGAGTACGTGTACAGTAGAATGTACAGCTTTGAAATATTTTCCCAGTCATAATCACGTGCCATTATTTTACGATACGATAGTATCGATTTTAGATACTTTAAAAAGACGATATCTATAAATGATGCTTTTAACTTACAGTCGAAATTAATTAAACGATTCCTGCATTTCTCTCGTGCAATTATACATTCCATCCTAGATTTTTTATAAACGGCTATATTTAATAAAATAATATTAGCATCTTGATATACCAAAATTGATAAACAAATTGATAATGCTCTCTCTCTCTCTGAGAAAGAAAAATATAAAAATATTTTATGCAAATCATTTTTATACGTTTGTTAAAATCTTTTTACTGGCGTCAGATTTTATGTAATTGGCTTGTAAATAGGATAATATTAACATTTTGCTATGACAAAACTAATAAACAGATTTTTTAATTATTCTCTCTCTCTCTCTCTCTCTCTCTCTCTCTCTCTCACTCTCGCAAGAAATAACAATATTTTATAAATAATACGTAAATTACTTTTATAATACATAAATTATATAATATATTTGATAAAATCTTTCTGATTACGTCAGAAATATTACTGAATCGTATTGCTACACATTCGTATGACAAATTTCTTGTAAATAGTACATATTTAACTTATACTAAATGGACACAAAAAAAACACAGATCGAATGATAACATTGGTAGCTTACTCGAAGAAAATTAAAGATCGAGATCGCAAAGATCTTCCAAAGTTGAACCCGATCAATCCCATAGATAGATCGTCTCGCCAGGGGGTAACATGAGTGATTTCTGTAATTACGCCTGGATGACCTTCGTGAAGTCTTTCGAAGGTAGTAAGTCTGAAGGACTCGACCTCGGTAGAGAGAGAGAGAAAGAAAGAGAGAGAGAGAGAGAGAGAGAGAGAGAAGAGAGAAGAGAGAAGAAA
>NW_012130098.1:2824651-2847565 GCF_000143395.1 Atta cephalotes | reverse complement strand
ATATATATATATATATATATACACACTACACACTACACACACACACACACACACACACACACACACACCACGGCCCGCCAATCTTTCGAATCGCACGTTCGACACATGATGTGGTCATGGTCACTGTTAGCACAATTTCGAAATCTGCTGATCTGGCATCGGATGTGATTACTGCACGCATATCGAGAGTACGACCAGCATGAATAGTATAGATATAGAATAGAACAGGAGGGAAGATATCTGTCCGGAATCTCGATGTATATAGAAAGTGAGTATTGAAATCGGTACAATTTCGGCGAGTTCAATTCTCGATGCAGACGTGGAATTCGATGCTCTACAACGGTAGATACGTAAAAATGTAACCATGCGTCAGTCGTCGCGTTTCATTACGTATCTGTGTGCCCGTAACACCGAACTCCCGAAAATTACACCGGCTGCTATCTATCAAATTTACTATCTCTGTTTAAACAAGCTTTTTTTTATCCTGGATATAACGTTGTCAATCAAGAAGACGGCAACAAAAAGCACTTTTTAAAATAGCATAAATTGTAAATAAGTAAAAACATTGAATATATCTTAGAATTTTTTTAAATATAATAAAATAGTCAGATTCTTATTACATATCTAAATTTAACTATTATTGTTCTGTTTAAAATTATCCTATCTGTTTTTTTAATAAAATTTCATTCAGATCCATATTCATCACATCATCTACCCGAGAAAAAACGCTTTTGAGATATTCTATGCTTTCATATGTATTCTAACATTGCATATAAAACTACTTACACAGTTCTGAAGCTGAAAAAGCACGGCGAACAGGAATATGGAGAGGAGATGATATCAACGTGGAAACTATTGTGCTTCACGCGCGTGAGGAAGTGAAAAAAGGTGAAGGTGGATGTCACTGCGTCATTGACAGTCCCGTCGAACTTCCGCATTGTGCCGCGAGCGTGGACTTTCCGCTTTTGCGCGTTTATTCGCAATCCGTTGTGGGAACGAACGGCGAACGGTGAAATTTCACTCTGAATATACAGAAACAGAACCGATATTACAAACTGCGTCGCTCGACAATGCACTCGCACATTGTGCAATCACATGAAACACTAAAATGTACTAGTCCTTCACTTATCCGATGAAATTTAAACCGATTCCTACGGCGTTTTATCGCAAAAAAAAACGCTCCACCTCCATATCGTCATGTACAAAATTACATATAAATCAAAACTGTTGAAAACTAACGATTTTTTTCTAAAATCTAAAATTATATTACATTACATAACGGATAATAAAAATGAAAGAAAGGTTTTAAGCTCTCGCCGCGAATAAAAATAAAGTTACTTTACTCTTTTCTTTGTTTTTCTTGTTTTATGACATTCTTACAATTAGAGCTTTCCACGAAATCCTTTCCGTGAATGAACCTTTTAACAATTCAAAGACGAGTAGATTACTTGGTAAAGTACATCGTAAGGTACTTTAGTGAAGTTAGGTTTAGTAAAAATATGCTCAGTATGTTTATCTTATCACCGCAGAAACGCATCGAGTCTTCCAACTAAATGGGTACGAAACAAAGAACTAAGAGTTGACGATCAATGTATGGGTGTAGTACGGTAAGGATCGAGAGTTCTACGAGAGGATATACGAGGAGAACTCAGGCAAGAGGATCCTTTGCCGTTAATTGGACCAGGTCCGATGATGTCGCCGTGCGAATTGTCGGCCACGAAATTACCCCGATATCTTCTCGCGTCGTCATTTAAAGCCCAAGTGGCACAATCGGACGTCGCTACCCGTGTATTTTCTTTTCCTTGTTCCTCGTCGACGATCCCGAAGGGAGTCCAATTACCCAGACGATGAGACCAACCAGACGAGTTTTCGTCGAGACGAAAATCGCAACGAGAAAACGAAATAAGACGTGAAGAATAATAAAACGTAATGCCCTCGAGGCAGTCTCTTTTCCTTTTCGCTTTCTCTTCGCAATTGTGTATAGCTCGCGAGCGTTGCACGTTTCTGATGTAAATTATCGATTTTATTGGAGCGCGAGATAAATTTAACCCCGATTCATTGCGCGATTACATTTAATTGCCTCCAATTAAATCGCCGTTCCAATTAAAATCAACGCGAGTGCAGAGGGTTCATTACGATTTATTGAACCGATGGTAGTGGTCCTTCTCTCTGCCCTTTATCTCGTACTTTTGCATTACGGATTTGTAAAGAAGTGAATCAAAGAAATATGTTTCTTCATACATTATTTTGCCATATCTTTCCAGAAAAAATGGTATGTTTGATTTCTTCATTTTTCTTTATTTAAACGCTTGCATATAGAAAAATTAGACCGATTTTTTTTTCTAACAAATATTTCAATTTGAAAATGATATCGTAATTAAGACTAATTTTTAACATTACTTTTTCGTACAGAGAAAACGATATTTTTTAAAATAATTTCAATATTAAAAATTGTTTTTAATTCAAGACTAATTAACATTACATTTCTCAGAACAATTTTATCTCGCTAAAACATGGACGTATGAGATACCTGGATGGAGTGTAAAATACCCTTTTAGGCCAAGAGAGTGAAGCTTGAGAGATTGTGGAAAAAATCGATCTTGATTGTTCTGTCAGAGACACATAGCGTCGTGTTTGTGAACAGTTGTGTAAAACGTAGTCTACAATGCAGTTCGTTTAAAATCGTAAGAGCGATCATAATATTGTTTCTAATCGTAGAACAGTTGTATGTGTAGTGACTCGATTTAGTTTTGGCAATTTATAGGAAGCATATATATATTTATAGGAAGCATAATAGTACATTGTCTCATAACTGATTGATCTGCAGCCTGAACTGAGGCACAGTGTCCATATCGCTAATTGAATAATTTAATATAAAACTTTCTGGTGTCTGTCCAACACAACAGTGGAAATACTCCAAGCATTGATCGCTATAAGTGACTGTGGTCGCAATGTGATCAAACAAGACACCTTTAACTGAACAACATTAAACACGACGACATTGTAGATAAGTCAAGTAGTGTAATATAATGCGCCCCGTTTTTTCCACTCCGTCATTGTCATCTTGATGATTTTACTATTCTTTCCCCTTGAACTTCAACCCCATAGCAATATGCTCCATCCAGATATTTCGTACATCTATGCATCGTTGTCATCCCTACAGTAAAAAGCTAACATATTTTTTATTTCATATACGAAAATACAAAAGTATATATGTTTATCATAAATATGTATTTAAAAAATCAAAAAAGATTTCTTACGAAGAAATGTTCATCGAATTTCCATAAAACGGGCACGCACAGACGAGGAAGCATTCATTGACTAGTCGGCGGCGAACCGCCGCTGTCGTACTGATTCTTGTTTCTCAATAAATAACCGGCGAGGAAACTTATAGGATCGGCGGGTCTCTCTTTGGCCAGACATGACAATGCTTGCAGCAATATCGGTACTACGGTCTGATCTAAATACTGTCTGGTTGGAAGAGATTGCACTTCGACACGAGGTTTCTTTGCTGGTACACCAGACAATTCACCATCCTTATCCATCCCTATCACTTTCTGCAATGAAAAAGAATAAAAAGTTTATACACTTATAAAGAATTTTTCCAAAAGTACTTAATAATTAAAGAATTGTAATATCTGCGTACATTTTACAAACTGTTGTTGTACGTGTAATTCTTAGTTTCGAAACGCATGCTTCGAATTTGCAAAAATATTAATATTCTAGCACGACAGTTTGTTATCAGCTGGCAAACGTCAAATGATAAAAACGATAATGATGCTGCTCTGACCGTCTTAAACTATCAGAGTCCCTAACCTAATCTTTGCGCCGTGAACGCGTGGATTCTTAAATGTATCGCGAGTATTGCCGTGGTAGACACATTCGGCGATAACATCAACGAAATATCGCCGTATGTTCGTGCGTGTGCGATTTTAGCAGTTGCGACATTTCTAGGTTATGTGCTCACTTACGTGGGTCGTCTCGGATACGGCATTGGCAACGGGTTGAGCCGGCGTTGACGCCTCCGTCCGTTCCTCGGTCGCGTTTTCTGTCGTTAAAAAAAAGTAAACAGTGAATGACCGTTATTAGAGCGTGATTTCGAACATCGGGCCTGGCCGAGCGATGGCCGGACCGGCCCATGGTTACGCGGAAATAGAAAATAAGAACACGTACCACCGCCGGACGCCATCGTGTAAACAATCGTCACTGCCGACCGACCGACCGAACCGACATCGAACGTCGGGATAATGTCGCCAACGTCAGGCCGGTAAAATGCGCTGTCGACAAGGTAGCGGTTTGAGAATTCGCTACTATAAATAAAAGGACCAAAGAAATAAATAATAATAAATAATATTAAGTGAAAATTGACTGTGAAATATATTCAAATACAAATGAGCGAAAAAGGCTACCGAGTCAAAACGGCCAATGATACTTTTGATACCTTACAAAATAAAAACAAGTTCTTTAATTTATTAATTAATGAATTAAAAAACGTACATCATTTTACGGAGTAAAGTTGCATTTGCGCATAATGAGATTGATCTATCGATAAATTTAAAAAAAACTCGTCTTTATAATATTTTTATGTAAATTTTAGCAAACTGCGCGTTAATTATATTTGTTTATCCTTGGTGAAATACAATCCTAAACTGAAGCTAGAATAAGATAAAGCAGGGTTAGTTGTGACACTTTTTATTCAAATTATTAAATCTTTACTTTAATTATGATTGAATGAGAATTACTTTAAAACATTGCATCACACAATAATTAAGTATTTATAAATCCTTAATTTATATTTCGTAAATAAGAACAAATTTTTGTTGATTAAAAGAGACAAAGTAGCTCAATGGATCGCATGGGGCATATTAAGCAATCTCGAAGAATAAATTGAATCATGAAGATAATTTTTTAATAAAATGATATATTATTTTGAAAATAAAAGAATGTACATATTAATAAAATCTTTATTACATTTTATGTATGATAATCTATAATAATTTCTTAATTAACAAAAATTATTTTAAAAAACTAAAACTTTATTTTTTTAAATAAAAATTAAATATAAATATTACTTTTTTAAAATAAAAATTAAATATCTTTAATTATTAATATAAAATAAACAACATCAATAAAGACAGATTTTATTTAAGTACCTGAGTTTATAAGATAGTTATGAGATCTTTGGCCTAGCAAATTCCATATCGGTGTCAACTGAAATATATATTCTTTTATAATTAAAAAACTAAATAAAATAATATTTGAACGTCAAAAAATGTACTAATAACTTATATAAAAAACACATTTAGTTTTTATCAATCATTTATCATGTAGACCAAAAAAATATTTATCTAATAATTTTAATTTTGGTGTACGAAAGCGAAAAAAGCATTTGAGTTTGATAGATTAATATATTCAGTGCAGTAATTTCCGTTTTTGTGCTATTTTACGCAAGCATATAGACATGTCCGTACGTATTTTACTTAGACATTTCTATTTCCTAATTTGCTCCTTGGCTCAACTAGCCCCGCTCTCTACCCTACATAATATCAAAAGTTAATTAATAATTACAAATTCGATCGAAGCATTATGTATCTCAGTTAACGCTAAATATTCCTGAAATATTCATAAAATATTTTTAAAATCCTAAAATAATATTTCAAGATTATTTCGGTATATTTCAAAATATTTACAGAATGTCAGAACAATAAATTCAAATAATCGTTAAATATTTCATGTATATTCATATATATCGTTACACATTCGGAGAATGTTCCATACATATTCCACAAGATTATAACTTTCCCAAAAATTCCAGGTCCCGCAGAATTCATTTTTAAACAAAATTGTACTGTCAAAAACACATTTCATTTATTTTCACCTTGGAATCCAATTTTAGAGGCTCGCTTTACAGGCAAAATGTTACACTTTATATTCTTTCCCATTATGATTCTTATTTACGAGTTAATGCAGCTTTGCTACATCCATCTGTCAGCGGGAATATGCACTGCTCGCAAATGAGTGATTTTAATGATGTATACAAGAAACGTTCATATAATCATCCAAATATTTCATTATTATTTCCTGTTCTATTCTGGAATATAGGAACACAAATTGATTTTATGAATATTTAGCTGGGACAGTAATAGAAACAAAATAATGATACTAATATCTTTATTGAAGCGTATAAATAATAAAAACTATGATTTATTTAAAAAAATAACTTGAAAGAATAAATTGTTTGTTTTAACTGACTATGATAAATTCGACATATGAAAAACAGAAAAAAATGTTTAAAAATTTTTTAATGTTACGATAGTACAAGTAGCCAATTTCGAAGTGTCATTTTTAAAATTGATGCATCGGATTGGTTGACGCAACAAATTTACGACTCAACAAACTTACGACATTTTGCGTCTCATGTAGAATTGAATAGATGTTTGCAGTAGATGTTTGTTATGCAGAATAACTAGAGGAATTATATTAAAAAAAAATAATTTCACTTATAATAAAAAACAAAGTTGACTTTGAAATCTCTGAAGCATTCTCATCTGCACAAATAAATTCAAAGATATTTAAGATAGTAATAGTTATTGAAACACACATAAATGTTTATAGCAAACATTTCTAGTTTTGTTATAAATAATTAATAAAGGATTGAAGAAACACGAATCGACCATTTTAAGGTTTATTTATTCAACGCAAAGTTAGATGCTACAACTTTGGTACAAAAACATAAAATAGTGGCGTTGAGAGGAAACGGTACACTGCGAGCGGATCCTCGAGTCTCCTCGAGCGCGGAGGATGTTGCGCGTATTTTTTTTCTTTTTTGTTTTTCATTTACTTTTCCACTATCAAACGTGAGATCACGTTCCCGCGAATTCTTTCGCACGTAACGTGAGGATCGTCAAAAGGACGCGAAGGAAACGCTTCGAGTTTGACAGGCAACGCGATGGTAAGGAAGGTATGGATGAAAAGGGGAGAGAACACGAGCTCGAAGAACCGCGCTCGCCGTCGTACGAAAAGAACAGCCAAATGCTTTCAACGCAATATTATCAATCAAGCATACATAAGCGAGCGACACGCTTCGCGGCGTCCCTCAAAAAAGTAACGTCGAATCTTGCAAAGAATTACTACGTAGTACCTATATATATAACGTCGATCACGAGAAGCGCGACGAGCGAACGATGGGCACGGGGGGTATCCGGCAAGAAAGGCACGAGGATGACATACATCAATCCTATGAGAATGCTACTGTGTGGACAAAGCAATCGCGAGTGAGAGATGGATGAAGCGATAAGCAAACATGGACGTAAAATTCTCAGTCTTTGAATATTACTCATCATCGTCAACGTTTCTGCGAAAAACATTTAATGTTTAGCCGAAGTTAATCGAAAATCGATTAAACTGATTATCTACATTAAAAATGTGTCTCGTTCATAGCCTCTTTTGCCGGTCACCCCGGACCGCTTACAACATAAACGTTTATCACCTGTGCGACGTCGCGGACGTCCACTTCGCTTAAGACAAAAGTTAAAAACCGCGACCAAGATAGCGCGCGCGGACGTGATCGTATTACTATATACGAATGTATTAATATCATTATCATCATCATTGTTATCATCATTATCGGCCTGTGCCGTATTAGCTCTGGTTAAATTCGGAAGCGATTCAAAGCGACAAAGTTTCGCGGGGGCGAGTTACGTGATTAGAACGTGATACTGTAAATCGTAAAGGGTGATTTGGGACGAGATACGTTAATTACGGTAAGAGCGCGATTGTAACATATACACGAGACACGAGGCTTTTTGCGTAGCCTTTTAAAATCACATCGATGAGTAAAAGTGCGTTGGCGCGTCGAGCCGCAACCAGTTTCGAGTGGCAGAGGGTAGGAATTCCTCTGCGAGAGCAGAAGCGACTCGAACGGACGAAGCACCCTTCAAGCTCTATTCCAACATCTCGAAAATTTTCTCTTTACAGCCTATATGTACGCATTTTTACAATTTTAATCCCAACCCACACTCACAGAAGAAAGACATAGTAACAGCAACTCTATATAGTAGATGAGACAATTATACACAAGTTTTATATTATGTAAAGTTAATGTACGCGCATATAGTTGAATGACTATTTTATAGTCATTGCAATTATAAAATATAAAATAGTTTATTCAACTATGTAGATTCGTTAATTCTACATAATACAAAACCTGTATAGTTACTATATATTTATCTCTGAGTGCAGTGAGTAATAAAAAACGATGGCAGTATCAATTTAGGCCATAAATTGCGGCTTGAATGAAATTGACTTTAAAATGTAATTAGCACCAGAATAATAATATCAAATAAATTTCACAAAATATTTTCTTTCAATCGATGTAATAGATTGGATGAAATGAGTTCATGATAAGAACAATAATTCACAACATACAGTTTGTCCGAGTCTCACACGGTGAGAGTTACACGGGAATATAATTGATACCCACGTGATAGTAATTTTTCGAGAATGCTTCTTGGTCTAGTCGCCCAACTGGTAGTCGGCTCGCGCATCGCCTCGGCAAACAAATGCGACACCTAGAAATAGCTACTTACAATGTATGTATGTATATATAGTTAGTGTATATATAATATATATTTATATTTATATTTGTATGTATATATCTAGAAATAGTATCGTGATAAAAACGAACTATGAGACGCAGCGTCGTGGCCGCGGCGTTGCGCGATGTCGGGCTGGTGCATATGCAAAGAAGCTCAAGAAGCATCCGCTTCGTTCATCGAACCAGCAAAAGATCAATCGTCCGATCGCGGACAGACAGACCATCTTCGATTTGCGTCCTGAGATATACATTCCGTTAACCAGATCCCGACTTCTCGCCTCGTCGCGAAAATCAACGATCGCCTTCTCGCGACCATCCGTCCGACTTACAAACTATCTACGTTAAATCAACTTCTTTTATTACTCGAATCGCTTATACCTGTAACGATCATCGTCGCGATATCAGTGAATCTTACGTACGGTACG
Source organism: Atta cephalotes (assembly GCF_000143395.1). Classification (NCBI taxonomy): domain Eukaryota; kingdom Metazoa; phylum Arthropoda; class Insecta; order Hymenoptera; family Formicidae; genus Atta; species Atta cephalotes. The sequence goes on along the minus strand of NW_012130098.1, from coordinate 2,838,544 downwards.
TCGCGTAATTGATCAATAGAAGATTAGCACGAGGAGGGGGAGGGGCGGAATAATTAGGTGTATACAGAGCGGACTAAATATTTATATCATATAGGACGACAGCAAGTGTAGTGTGGCGTATTTTGCGTGCACGCGCCAGCGCGCGTGGCGATCATGTATCGTAATGTTATGAGGCTTTGGCTGGCCTGCCGTGTGTATATCGAAGCGTTCCCTCAATGCCGCGTTGTTCTTCCTACGGACAGTCGATCGGTGTTTCGTGTACGGGACTTATCCCCTTTCGAGTGAACAATATAGGAATGTCTCGAATCGATCGCCTAAACGGATTACTACAAGGACGACGACGAAAGACGAAAATGCGACGACGTACCCTATAAATCTTGCTCTCCGCGACGTCGAGACCACGAGACTCAAGATCACCGATCATCAAGGGGGATAAAGGGCAAAAAGGACGAAAAGGGAGCAGGGACAAGGGCAGGGACACAACCTTCGTTACGAAATTATAAATCGTACAGTATATGTATATAGTATATGTGTACGTATGTATCTATATATCGTACGCCCGCAGGGAGCGGCAGTGTGGCACAACCATGACTTAAAAAGCGACCAGCTAATCTCATGTATACGCATATATGTCGTTTATACGTTTCCTTTCTTTCTTTCTTTTTTTTTCCATTATCCTTCGCAACTCCTGCGAATGTAACCTAGGATTATATCCTGGATATATATTGTATATCAGAAGACCCCCGTTAAATCCATCGTCGCCGAGAGCACCATCGCGGGCCGCGTCTCTGCCGCAACTGAACAGTCCGCGAACACGACTTCCGGCTGTGTTCGCCTTCCTACAGGACAAATCTCTCGCGGCAGTCTCATGAGCCTCCAAGATCTCGCGCACGTTCGACGAATATAGTGCGAGAAGATTCAAATTCCCCTCAGTGTCTCCGATAATCGAAATATTTCGTCATGTGTATGTGTGTGCAGAGATAGACGATTAATTTATAAGTTCGTGTCGTCAAATATACATTTACAAATCATTGAGTCTGATCGCACGTCATCGAGGAAGACACGTATTAAAACGCAGGTCATAGCTTTCTATAGCTGTAGGTATAAAAAAATTTCAGATGTAATCGAACGTGCGCGAGAAATTCCAGGACTCGTAAAAAAGTTACGAACGAAGTATGGCTGACCTCACGAATCGCTGTGCCTCCTTCGCAGGAAGGGCAGTAGATACAGACAGTCTTGAGTTTAGCCTTCTCGAATGCGCATAATCGATGAAACCTATCCAAAAAGATTTATCAAAAACAAGGCAGTTTCAAATTGGCCTTCCCTCAGGATCAAATATAAACGAACGTACCCGAGGAAGTACAATGAAAGAGCGGAAGGCCGAGAGAAAGAGAAAAGTTGTGTGATATGGTCGCAAGAGCGAAGGAGGCGATCCTATTTCGCGAGGCGGGCTGCAGAATCCTCGTCCGTAATCATATGATCTCGAGATGATATCAATACGCGTACACCTTACACGGTAATCGAATCTATCTACTCGCGACGACGTTTCTAATTTCTATCGTAAATCGTTGCAAATTGGACCGACGACAGCACCGGGGGAAGAGTTAGCGTGCGCTTCATTTCCGCGTCTCTCAGCTCCTTTTCTCACGGCCGCCGGCTATCGAGAGAGGCGGAAGATCACGGAAGATGACGATTTACAGGTTACACTGCCACAGTATCGTAGGGTGTGAGGAGTCCCCCGTGACCGCCGTGGGGGCCGCCGGTTTGCCGGCCGGGAGCTTCGTTTCTGCAACAGGAGTTTGCGTTTTTTATCCGACGTCGATCGATCATTTTACCACGCAACAATCCCATTCATTCAAAGAGATCTCTTCCGCGCCATTTTTTATTGTATGTTCAATAAATTTTAAGCAAATTTTTCATTATATTTATGTTTAGTATTAAAAAATTTGTTCAGCTTCGTCATTCCCTTACTTTAAAAGTGATACAACTAAAAAAACATGATTCTCTAGATGTTATTGTAAATGAGAATAATTAGAATAATTAGATAAACATTACTTTATCAATCATCAAAAAGTTTGAATTAAAATAACTTTATAAAAAATTGTTAAAATTATCAAAACTTAAAAAGGATAGTTAAAAAAAAATCATCACAACTCAAAAAAGATAGTTTAAAAAAATGATCACAATTCAAAAAGGGTAGTTTTTCAATGATCGTGAAAATGACATTTAATCATATTAAAAATATATTCTTTTTGCACAATATTATTCTTTGATTAGTCAATAATTTTTTATTAAATTGAGAAATTGTTTTCCTACTTTTCTGAGAAACTTCATTTTTGTAATTGTATCATTTTTAAAATAAAAGAACAATATATTAAATGCTATATAAGAAAGAGATCTCTGCAGGCAAATTGTACGAAAACATGCGCTATAACAACTAGCAAACGATGATGGCAGTGATAATGCTATGAATAAACAAAATATAATAATGACGATTGTAAACATATCAGTCGTTAGCGACATAAGCAGCTCCGAATAGGATTCGAAAAGCGGTGACAATAGCAACAGCTGCAGTGGAAATACGATCAGCGTATTATCCCTATTGCACATTTTAGCTTTGCATTAGTTACACAACTACATGTTATACATGGCATTATTCATTAAAGCATGCGAACACATTTCATGTTAGTAAGCATTTTCGATGGAGATTGGGGACTTTGTCATGTCCGAAAGCAATGTTTTGAAAGGTCGTCTACTCTGCTCGTCGCAAAACAAATTGGGTAGCCGAACTTCAATGGGATGATGAAAATCAGTGGAAAAATGATGCATCTCAAAAGCTCTTCACATGTTTTTTAACGTTTGTACATCCTGATTTGATTATGTTTAACGAACTTACGGCTTCCTGAGTAATTAGTCATGAAACAAGAAAAAATCAAACGTTCGTTAAATAGATAAATAGTTGAGTATTCGAGACTCTTCGAAGGTCGAACCACCGTGCACTCGATCGTTGTCAATCGACAATTCAATTGCGCACAAATAATCAAGTATATATTAATAGTATAATGAAGATATGTAGCGAGGATGCGAATCGAAAGGATTGATCGATAGCGTGATTCTTTAAAGAAAAATTGAAAATCATGGAGGCGAATCGGAATTGCGGTCTATGCCGCGGTGAGCGATCGTGATACATCGCTCGATTCGGAAAATGCCCGTGGGACATTTTGACACGGTACAATACACGGTAATTACAGCTCTCGCGAAAGTAAAATCGCTCGAGACACAGCGGCAGGAACGGTGTAACGCCATTAAAACCGTTCACCGTTAACCAAGCTCACTCGCGCTCTACTGACCTCTCAATGAGTTTACGCATCTCCTCGGTGGTCATGCCGTCCTTGCCGCGAGCATTCACTGAAATAGAAAAACACACGGCACGATTGACACAACGATTAAACTACTACGACAACACGTAACATGCAATTTGTGGAAAAACTATATAAACGATTAGGATTAAAAAAGACAAAAAAAAAGAAAGAAAAACACATAAGTCCACGGCGAGTCTTCTTCATTCGTGACTCGCCCGCCATGCGATACGTCCGCATAATGAGCCGCCGTACGCCTAATAATGCTTAATGCATAATGAAACGAGCATCAGAAGTAGGATTGAATCAGAACGAGATCATTTCTCGAGAAGAAGCATGTCACTGGACGCAAGATTCGAGCGGGAAAGGCGAATTTTACGACTTCCCGTGTCGGATCAGGTCGAGCTTCATGATCTCCCTCGTTCGCTCGTTCTCTCCGAGCTGTCGTGAATCTTTCTACTGACCGCCGTAGTTGCGGTTGACAAGCTGATCGCGATCACACTCGGCCTCGCTAATCTCGTTGCTCTCCTTGCTATCATTGAAGCTGGAATTATTCTGATCCTGATGGTTTCTCGGTGGTGGTGGAGGCGGTTCCGGTGAGCCAGAGATGGGAAGGTTGCGAGCCGAGCCTACACTACGACGTCCGACCGATCCGCGAGATCCGTAATGATCGTAAGGTGCACCGTATTGTCCGTACTGTGATCCGTACTGGTCTTCCTCTGGAGCGCAGTTAGCCGGATCGTCATATTCGGGTGAAAAGACATTGTGCGTGCCGCTGCCGCCTCCTTGGGATGGTACTCGAGAGTAGCGACCGTTTTGACGAGGCTGTGAGAAAAATCGATCGCGATTCCAGCGGTAATTATATTAGGGATGTACTGTCTCTATTATATTTTTTTATTCTTTTTCTTTTATTTTTTATTTTTTTTATATATTATTTCTTTTCTTTATATATTTCTTTTTTGCATTTTTATGTATATCTTATTGTTGGACGTTTTTTAAGTAACGTATTTATTAATAGGGTTTTTTTGAAAGCCTCTTCATTGTCTGTGATTTAATGCCATTTTTACAAATATCGGAAATCTTTTAATATTTATAATATAATATTTATAATAATTTGCGAATATGTTGCTTATTGTTTAAATATGAAAAAGAATTATAAAATACCATAGACTGAGATCCAGAGCGACTATGAGCAGAAGCATTAGTCGGATGTCCTACGGGTGGTCCCATAGTGCCAGAATGGCCATTTCCTGGATGAGGGAAAGTCTGGAATTGCATAGCTTTGCTCGGATCCATTTCCTCGCGGAATCCCAATAAATGGAACGTAGCATATGGGCAGATCTCATCCTCCATACCTAAAAATGGACAATCAACCAGGGTAGACTCTGCCACTATAGATAGAAAATCTACGAGACATTGTTGAACAATACAGATTGCTATAAAGATTGCTTCCTGTATATAAATTTTTACCTATTAACAACAATTTCTAAATACAGTTTGATTAAGAATGGAATCGAAAAAAATATTTGCAAGCAATCCTTACTATTAATTCTACATACTTATATTCAGATTTAAAGATCAAAAAATTCCTTTTGCTCATTTTAATGCTTCTTCTTTCTTCGATTCTCATTCTATTAAATCATTAAATCTTCAAAAATTGATCGTGCAAAATGTATTTAAATAAATTTGAATCCGATCATTTTATCGATTATTTACATAATCTTTGTTATACAACATTATAAAATAATGTTATATTCAAGATTGGAAAGCAACGCGTTACTAATTATTATAACATCGTTAGTAATAGCAACATTATATTTCTTTATTTATAACGAAAATTGTAACAACTGTTTTTTAATATAAACGATAATGATGATAAGTTAAAACTTTTAGAATCAGTAATGAATAACGGTAATACAACATACAAAATATTTTTATAAAGTAACTTTCCTAATTTTTTGCTATAGTCTTCAATTAATTAGATTGCGTTCGAATATTTGCTGACTAAAAGAGTACTAAAAATCTATATGTACGTATAGATTTTTAATACTGGCAGTGAATATCGCAGTCAGTCATTTTAATCATTTTAATTTTAATTATCTATTTGAAATATTCAAAATTCCTCTTATCCATCCTCTAAAAATCCTAAAAATCGACATAACGGACATAGAGACTTCTATCTTAGAAAAGACAATGCATGAATGAATGTAATTCCTTCCTATATGTGGTTCGTGTTATCTGTCGGCGTGCTATGAGCGCAGGCATGCGGAAACATGCAAACATCGAGAAACGAGACGTGCCGTTAAAGTGATGTGAGGTTTCACGAAACGAGAGGGGACTTACGAAGACCGGCTGGTACGAGCCAGCAACATCGCCGGCTCCAGCCTGCGATTATCAGTCTCTAGGGCGATCGGGCGAATGCCAAATGCCCGTTAACCAAAATTGCTATTACCAACCTCTGTGCGAAAGACCATCCGCGCTGCCCATACGTGGTGGTGGTGGTGGGCATCTCCTATTGGGTGCGTAGTGACTCAATTCCTCATACATGTGTCGCCTCGGATCCCACGTCGAGTGACTCCTTAATGAGCCAGTTCCACCTATCGAACACATACTACAAAGGTCGTACGACACGCTGGTGCCTATCAAGATTCCCGCCAACTATATAATAGCCCTGTTCTCTTTAAAGAGTTTAGAGGATTTGAGCTCTGGGAAGAAGGAACTCTTTATTACTAATAATCGTTTGATTAATACGCAAATCGACACTCGTTAGGCACCAACGGCGGGAAAAGCGCAAACAAGTAGGAACGAACGTTATGTTTCCGCTGGAGGGACATACAAACTCGATAACGTATATAAGAACATTTCAAAGCATGGCGAACGAAAAAAGAAACTGGCATTGATCGTGTATATGGGTTCTGTCTGGCTTGGGAATCTGACACTGACTGGGAGTCTATCTTGGGAACCTATGTGCAAATCTCGATGTGTATCCTTTGAGAAAAGATGAAAGAAGGAACTATCGTGCCAATATGACAACAACTAGACAAGTTGAGAAATTGATCTAAAAGGTAAGTGTTGGTAGTTGGGCTTACTTATAACTGTACCTCGCTTGATACGATCACAGGTGTTGTAATTTGAGCCGGGTACAGGTGGAAGCTTGCGATTCGGGGGTGCGATGTATCCCAATTCATCGCGAAGATCAGATCTGCGTTTGTCCAAGGTAGCGCCGCCAACTCCGGTTTGCTGGTAGACTACGTCGTCTGAAATAAAAACGCTCAATCTAATAATTATGGATGTACATTTTGATACTTCTGATCTTATTATCGATGATTATATTGATTATATATGCCATCACCCACGCTTGTGAAATAAAAGGAAAATGTAGGAAAGAGGAAAATTCTGAAATTTAATATGCGGAAAGGATTTCAAGACTAGGGTGGTTGACGCGTGGACCGATCGTCAGGAAATTATCACGATAATATTATGACAATGCAAAATATAATATTGTTATGATAATATCTATGACTGACGATTGACTTTTCTCGATCAGTTAATTGAGAATATCATTAGTAGCAGTATTCATCGCAATTTCGTATTCATTGCAGTTTCGTTTCCCGATGAACCTCCACCGTCTTTATGCGATTTACTTAACAAGTAAAAGTAATTAAAAAAATTTGTATACATTGTCCCTCGTAATATTTCTCGTCGGCTGAAGAGATACCTCGCAGCCGTGTTTGTTCCGGGCCTCGAGTTCTTCTCGAGAGCGCCACGCAAATGACAACTATTCCTACTATTATAACAACGACCGTCGCACCAATTGGCACCACCACGTTTACGTCGAGCCAGGTGGGTAACCATGGGAAATACCGTCTCACATCCGCAGTGTTGTCATTACCGCCATTACGTATGGGAGGTGCGATCGTACCTGTTTAAAGAGGAAAATAGATTTGTGATGATTACCTTTATCGCTACTGTGACCCTTCCCCCTGAGAACGCAGATCACAATGATGGCAACGATTATTACGAGTATGGCTGCTACTACAGGTACGACCAGATTTAAGTTAGCCATGAAAATTTTCATTGGGTCTTCATCGTTGCTACCACTGTTCACGTCCGGCAGCTCGCGGGCCGGTGCAATGGTGCCTGGAACAGAAAACGTTTCGGCGATCGTTCAATCCAGCCACCATTGGCACCGGCTACGAGGCGCCGCTGTGTGTCAGACGACCATCCATACTTACCGCCAGTCACCGTCAAAGTCGCAAATTCATACTCGGCCACGGCGAAACCAGCATTATTGTGAGCCGTAACACGCAAATGGTACCAGCTAGCGGGGTCTAGATCCAATACTACAAAATTACCGCCTGGTTTGACGTTGTTCGAGACTTGATTCCATTCCTGTTGCATTCTGAAGAAAATGCATCTTTAATTATCTTGATATTAGATTGGATGTTCGTATAATTATCCTTTCATCTTACTTCTTCTTGTGTTCAACAACGAAGTACAACATAGGACAGCCACCATCTGACCAGGTGCTCAAGTGTAAAGAGATGCTATTCGTGGATACCTCAATGAATTTCGCCGCTTCGGGGATGATTGGTTTGGAGCCCTTTGTGCGCGTATTTAGAATGTCTGAAGGATCGCCGATTCCGATTCTGCAAGAAAACTCACATGTGTATGAAATTTCTTATTACAAAAATTTACTACGATTTTAGCAGTAAAGTTACCCATTATAAGCAGTGACATAAATCTGATATCGGGAACCGCACCACAGATTCTCGAGTGTATATTTCTGTGCTGTGGAGCTGATCTGAACGGTTTCCCAATCGCCAAACTCAGGTTTGTAGTGAATCGTATAGCCATGAATCGGTGCATTGTCCGTGGGATGCGGGCGTAATTTCATCGTCAAAGAATTAGTGGTGGTGGCGGTAAGGGTAACTTGCGGTGAGTGCGGAGGAGCTGTAAAAATATAACATTAATTTTAACATAATGGATAATTGAAATTAGTAACTTCCATGTGTTGTAGTAGAACTTCCATGTGTTGGAATATTTACCGTGGACGACCAGCTGATGAGTCACGGTATCATGTCCAAAGGAATTTTCCACGTAACAAGAATATTCTCCAGCGTCCGCGCGATCGACTTCCTTGATGAATAGCGATCCCTCGGGTAATTGTTTCAATCGTTCGGTTGTTTGAAGATTAGCGCCTCGTACCTTCCATGTTACTTCCGGTGCCGGTACACCGACAGTGAGACACGGCAGCTTAACGTCCTCTTTGTATGTTGCAGTGAACTTATCATCAAACGATGCGATCTTGGCCGGTACTATAAGTAAAGTATGAAATACTTACAATACTTTTTAATTTATAACAGACTATGAAAAATTGTAATCGATTCACAAATTTAATTTGTTACAACTAAAATGTGAATTTTAAATGAAGAAATTACCTCGAACACTTGGTCCCAAAGTTACAATCTTAGAAGCTTCACCTTCACCAATATTCGTACTAGCGGTCACCCAAAATTCATATCTTTGCTGCTTGTCTAATCCAGACGCTTCATGAGTTAGTTGATTTGGTGGTACTTTCTGATTAGTTGGCTCCTCCGCATTGTCCGCTTTCGTATAAACAGTATACTGAGAAATAACTCCATTAGGTTGGCTGGGCGGACGCCATGAGATAAGAATGGATTCCGAAGACATGACTAAAGCTTTGATAGCAATAGGAGCTTCAGGTGCTAAAAGTGGACACATGGAACATGTAGTATGTTCAAAAATATGTGCTTTCGCATAATGAACCAATATATTAATATTGATTTCTTAATTACCATCTTGCTCAGTTTGGCAGTGAATTGGTGCAGACTTAACGCCGTCTCCTCCAGATGTAAAAGCCAGAACTTGCATGCTGTAATTGGTATATTTCTTGAGACCGTGCAGGATAGTCTCACTAGAAGATGTAATCTTAGTGTCTTTCGTATTCTCATCGTACCACGTATCGGACGGTCCATAGATGACCTAAAGCAAATATTTAAAGATGCTACTGCAAATGATTTTATGCCTCCCTCTCAAGTCATGTTTTTACTAACTTTGTAACCAGTGATAACGCCATTGGCTGCGCTAAGTGGTGGTGACACCCAGGACACTCTGATAGTTTGTGAAGTAAGAGTTGTGCAAGTAGTGTCATGAGGCGGTTGTTCGGGCACGCCTTCTGCAGTATGTTGCCTACGTTCCTCGCTCATTGGTCCGGAACCGACTTTGTTAAATGCTTGAACGACCACGCCATACTGGGTGTAAGTCTTGAGATTTGCAATCTGTAAGTGATGCTCCTTTATATCTTCCTTGGAGAAGTCGACAGTCTCAAACATGTATGGCTTGTCCGACGACTGTCTGTATCCAACATAGTAGCCGAGAATCTCACCGTTCCAGTCCTCGCGCGGGGGCGGTTTCCACGTTACCTAATGAAATTTACATTTATTACATATATATTCCCAAGCGCTCATACAGCAATAACAATGTTCCAGCAATATTATTACGAATGTTGCTGAAACGTTCTGTATATAGGCTAACAATGTAATTGTTCTACTTACTTTGAGCGTGTGTTGATCGAGAGCATCCACTTTGACAGAAGTTGGTGGGCCAGTAGGTGCTTCTTCTGCGGTGATAATGGTGACCGTGTCAGACGGATCAGATGTGCCAATTTCGTTTTCAGCGACGATTCGAAGATGGTAGGTAGTCGCGGGTCTTAGATTATATACTCCAGCTACGTTTTGTTGCGAGCCAGGTACGAGCACTCGATCAATATCAGTTTCCCAGGAACCCTTGCTGATTTTGTATTCAATAACATATCGTTTAATCGGACTGTTTCCATCATAAGGTGCGGCCCATGATAATTGCACCGAACGTCCTGATTTATCTAACACTTTCAGACCATATGGAACTTCTGGCACCTCTATAATAAATACATAAATTAGATCATGACTTTACATATTTTATTGATTTATCAAACATGTTATGTATAATTATATGAACCAACCTTGTACGATCATATTAATGCTAGTGTCATCACTACCGAAGGCATTCGTAGCTACGCAAGTGAACAAGGCAGAATCGCTCCTTTCGGTTCGTTTAATGCTCAAGTCGGACAGTACTCCGTTAGCCAAGATTTCTTCACGAATAGTATAACGAGGATCACTCTTTGTATCTAATCTCTTATTGTTCATGTTCCATAAAATACCGATTGGTTTCTCTCCTTGCGCCTCGCATTGCAATACAGCCGGTTCTCCACGACGAGCGGTTTGATTTCTTAATTTAATTTCAAATTGCGGAGGAGCTAAAAAGATATTGCAAAAAGTTGTATAAAACGCAATAGAAATTACAAGATGCAAAACGATTAAACGTGAAATACCTTGAACCGAAATAAGAATGACAGCTGATAAGCCTGATCCAATTCCATTAACAGCCTCACAAAGGTAATAGCCTTCATTTGTCTTTTGTATATTGTTAATAGAGAGAGTGCCATCTTCCACGCTAATGTCAGGGTTGCTCAATTTCAAATCGGTATAATCTCCCGGCGTATCTCCTATAAGATGAAACAAACGTATTATAATAAGTGTATGCAAGTAAAAAGATTTACTATTTGTTAGGCTGCGGTTGCTAATGTACTTACCAGCAGCTCTCTTCCATGTGACTTGAGGCTTGGGGAATCCATCGGCTTTGCACTCTACTCGTGCATCGGATCCTTGAGCAAATGCTTTATCGGTAGGTTCCAGGATCCAACGAGGAGGTACTGTTACAGAATAAATAAATTAGTTGCGATGTATTTTTTGCGTACATAAGATTGTGCAGTATCCAGGAGCCAGTCGCTTGAAAACTTGAGTCGTTTGCTTTTTAAAAGTTTCAAAATTTATTTATAATAATAAAATTATTATCTAAAATTTAATTAATTTAGACAAGTGTAGTAATTACAATAATAGTAGACTATATTATTTGTTTTCTTTAAGAAATATTCTATGAAATTTAAAGAAACAATGAAAATAAATTGAAAAAATGAGTTTTTGAATTTTGTTAAAATTGAGTGTCTGTATTTAAAATAAGTGAATGAAATTGCTGCTTAGCATTTATTCTTATATAAATATCAGATAATAGAAATAGTTTTAATATTGTTAAATGATGAAGACTCGAATTGTATAGCAATTTTATCTCATGCAAAACAAAACGCGACACGCTCCTGCTACTGCGAATGAATGAAATACACGGCATGCGGGATTCTAAAGTGATGCGGGTATCTAATGCATGGAATAGAGAGATAGAAAGTGAAAAAAGAGAGAGGAAGAGAGAGAAAGAAAGAAAGAAAGAGAGAGAGAGAGAAAGAGAGAGAAAAGAGATGCATGCAAAAAAGAGATTTTGAAGGAGCTTAACGGCAAGCATGCACGAAGCGCTATCGAATTTGTATTCGAGCACAGTACATCATGCTGTACTGCGTTTACTAATAACATTCGATTACGCTCGTTCATGTATATAAATGCATGCATATTAAGTATCTACGCTACATACGCGTCTACAAAATGAACAAGGCAAAAATGTGTGATGAGAGATGGTCAAGGGTTGAGAAGGGGCGTATTGGGGGAATCCATTCGTGGATATAGGGTTGTGATGAATTGATCGTGGGGTGAATTCTGAGATGTGGTTGGATGGTCGGTTGGTCATCATAGTACAAGGACGCATTTTAGCGCGAATGGGGGGTACGGTGAGGTATAAATCGACACTCGAACGTACACGAGACGAATCACATGCAACTTGCATGTGAAACCTACGCAATCCTGCGATCACAAAAAGTGGCATTTAAATCATTTGTGCTACGGGAATGGCGAACGCGTTCGTGAAAGATGTAGAAACGCGATGAGAAAGGAAATTCGCGAAAGGAAAATACATCCTGTCGCGTTATTTCGCCGCAGGGATGATCGAAGCCAACGTAAAAAGTCGCACAAGAGCGGCTGACGATGAGAGCAAAATAAACGAGGAAAAGGCCAACGGTTCGGCAAAAGCTATTGATTCTCAGAGCTTAAGGAAACTCGGATTGACTCACTCGCTTGAAATATCGACAAATACATAGTAAAGAGGAAATTACAGCGATAAGAAGTAAATATAGACAGAAACAGAAAGAAAGAGAAAGAGAGGCAGAGATAGAAAGTGTGAAAAGAAAGTAGCAAGATATAGCGAGAGAAAGAATGTACGCGCGAGAAAGTCGTCATTGATGACAAAAGCAACGCTTTTTGTACAAGTTGAGCTGAGCGCGAGCTCCAATCAACTGAAATTCCAGAAAGCTTTCGCCAACAGGGGAAAAAACACATGATCAGCGTCACAGCAACGATGAATAAAATGCAACCAATTAAGCCTGCACTTAAATACTCGCGTGGGACCCGCGTTTTATTTTGTTTTTTTTTATTATCATTCCGAAACTTCGCTCAACCATTATTATCAACGTCATGTCATTCTCAGTGCTCCGTTCTTTACTCTGGACCTAACCGTGGACTCGTAAGGTTGCTTCGTGGATCGCCCTGCCCGACGGATTACTAGCGACACACGCGTAATGTCCGCTGTGCTCCGGTGTTACCGGCTCGATCAGTAGTATACTCGTCCGTGGACCGAGTTTCCCGACGCTGAATCCCATGAACTGCGACAATGGTTCGCCCTCGTGGATCCAGGCGATCTCAATTGGCGTGTCGCCTATCGGTACCATGCATGCCAATTGGGCGGCCTGCCCGGCATAGATCGGTCGGTCTCCAAAATCGAACGGATTGATTCGTGGCAGGACTGCAATGGAACAGCAGATAGATCCAAATTCCCGTAACGATCTTCATTCCGATTTCTTCGCGATCGACGCGAATGATCGTGGTTGATCGTCTGTCGTCATTTGCGTCCGTTTTCTGTAATACGCTCTTCCGTCCAAGAAACTAACGTTGCTTTTTCTCATATTTTTATTCGGCGTGCTTTTATTCTCCGTAGATTGCACGAAAAATAATCGATGGCTCTAAACTAATTGCGTTGGAAAAATGCGTTGGAGCTTTGTGGCAGTCAAGTCCTTCGACTAAATCGACTGACTTCTGTAACCGAGCTGTCGAGATCAGATCGGAGATGAGAGAAGGGATGCGGAGTGATAGAGAACGTGCCAAAGAATGAGAGACAGTTCTGGGCCGGGAGAGAATGGGAGACACAGCTCATCTCATAGTAATCGACGCCTCGTACGTGATTCAAACAGACGTAGGCACAAACTATTCTCGCCTATACGAATTAACTAAATAGTTTAACCTTGTTATAAGGAAGATAACTAGATAACTCTCTATAAATAGAAAGGAGGAATATGCTTCGAGCAATGCAGATTTCCAGACACACATATTTCGTAATATCATTACAATACAGTTAGGACAGACAGATCGGAGATTTTACGACGTACGTGAAGCGGCAGCAAGGGGCGTAAATCTAACATATCGAAACGCTCTACTGATAGATATAAATATATGTGTGTGTGTGTGTGTATGTGTGT
>NW_012130098.1:2806580-2824473 GCF_000143395.1 Atta cephalotes | reverse complement strand
ATTCTCTGTCTTTTACTGGATGCTTTTGTGATTGTGTATTCATTTTCTCTGTACCGTTCACTTTCAGATGGGCGCTGTGCCGAGCACTGCCCGCTGGATTATCGGCGACGCAAGCATACTCCCCAGCGTGTTCCCCCCTGACAGCGGGAATCGTCAGGGCTGAGACTCTATCCCCCAACGCGGTGATACCCACTCCTTCGCCTACCTCTAAATGGCGGCCCTCGAACAACCACTTGAGTGAAATCGGCGTGTCCCCTTTCACGACCGCGCAATGGACGATTATCAGATCGCCGGAGTTGGCCTCGTCGAACGCGAACGGCTGCAGATGTGGAGCGACTGCCGGGAGATAGAGAACGAATAGAAACTAGAGACAATAGGCAATAATAGACGAAGAGAGAAAGAGAAAAAGAGTAAGAGAGAAAAAGAGAGACACGCGGGCGAGAATGAATATCTCGCTTATCGAGGCGAATTTGCGCCGCTTGAGATTTAAGACGCGATATCATTGAGCGCGATTAGCTTAGTAATTGTAATCGTAGCAGCTGCTCTCGTGTCTGACCGCATCGGCAAAAATGACGATTATAATCTAAACTTTATCGCACAAAAATCGGTAAGAGCGCAACGGATATTTGAAAATCGATTTTGAAACGAGTGTCTATGGCTATGGGAAGAAGCAATCTAGGATGACAGATAGGGAAATAACTTGGATATACAGGATTGAGGAGAATTCGTAGGACTCAACGAAATATCGAGTATATCCTTGCGGATCAGAGTATGCACCGTTCACAATGAGATCGGCCGAAAGCTCGTGTCTGCCGGCAAGGTTTTCCGCGACACACGTGTACGTTCCAGCATGGGTCGCCTGGACGGATCCTATGCTGAGTATGGCGCCACGTCCGCCCAAATCCACGATCGAGATTCCGGAGTGCGGCGAAATCGCATGACCGTTTAAGGTCCAACGGAGCTGCAAGGGTTGATCGCCCTCGACCACTGCGCACGGTACCGTTACTACTTGACCTGAATTAAGCGGCTCCTCGCCGAACGCGAATGGCAATAATTTCGGAATGACTGGAAGAGAGAAAGAGAAAGAAATCAGAAAAGGAAAGAAAGAGTCTTAAAGCCGCAGGCTACATCAGCACAGGCGGAGTTGCGCGATTATTAGATCGGCAATAAGAAGTTGTATTATCTCGCGAAATATCCTCGTTTCATTCGTCCTCTCTTCGTTTCTTCTTATTTCCGTTTCTTTTAAAGTCTGTGTTATAATGAACGTATTATTCTTGTATCAGGATGCACTTGTGCGTTTTTTTTTGTCACAGACTTGAAAAATTTATCATATTACAAAAACGCACAAATGTATCCCACCCTAATGCTGTATAATGTTTCGCGATCAATAATGAAATCAAAAGAATGAACAGGCGGGTATAACCAAAGAAATTGAGAAAAAATGTCATGTTTAATAACAACATTTGACTAAAATGACAGTGACGGGCTCTAGAAAACACAGACACACGTCGTGCTACAACGTATATGAAAGGCGAAGATACGGAGAAACTCAGAGAGAAATAACGGCATGGGATAAAAGTATAAAACGAGAAAGAAGCCTCGAGAGACTCGTGAAAAAAATATCGGAGGGATGGATAAATCAGGTGAGGATAAATTCAGACAAAAGATGGCTAAATACAGAAATGCAAACTGTGGCTTGTCGAAAGATGTACCATTCACGTTTAATATGGTTGAATAGGAAGTCGATCCAGCTGCGTTTGAAGCAACGCAGGTATATTCCCCGGCGTGTCGCGCAGCTACCGATTCGATGATCAGTTGTTTGACGCGCTTTCCAGTATCGGATACGATCACGTCGCCATGATAAGACTGTATAGGACGATTATCGAAGATCCACGTGATCTCCAGAGGAAAATCGCCTTTGGTTACTACGCATTGCACCGATACCAGATCTCCGGCATTAACGGGTTCTTCGCCGAAGGAGATCGGCGCTATCTGTGGAGAGACTGTGATACGAAAAAGAAGATAAAGTATATGATTCGAAAACGAAGGAAAAATCACGCATAATAAAATTCGAATACGTGTTTGGATTTTTTAGCCTTGAGAGTTCAAAAACGTGAGGAACGAACGAAAACGTTTTTGAGATTTTTGCATAAAGATATGAGAGGAATAAAATTGAAGGTTTTGGTTTTTCATGATGTGAATCGATATCCAAGGATCGATAGATTAAAATTTGTTATTGAAGAGGATAGATTTCGAAAACTTTGCGGGATAAAGTGCTGGCGGTGACACTACGTCTTGACATGCGGCTTTTTTTAAATATACCATTGACCGACAAAACGGCGGAACGGCTGACGGATCCGACCAGATTGCTCGCGACGCAGCTATATTCGCCAGCATGACGAGCAGTCACAGATTCAATGGTCAGGACGGATGTTTTTTTCCCGGTATTTGTGATTATCACGTCGGGATGATTGAGATGCGTAATAATTTCGTCATTGAGGCTCCACCGTATTTCGATTGGTAAATCACCCTTTAAAATGCTACACATTGCAGAAACTTGCTCGCCCCAATTAGCTGGTTCTTCACTGATAGAAAATGGAGCAATTTGCGGGGCGACTGAAAACAATCGCAGAAAATGATCAATATAGCGGTGTATAAAAAATATATAAATTTTTCTTTTGTGTGGATCAATTGAAATCGTAGAATTTATAAATGCATCGTCGAGCAAACGTACTCCGCTTTCATCGCTTCCTTAATAATCTTAATAATCTTAGGTCATGTCATTGCTAAACTTTCATATTTGTACGTTATCAATTGCCAATTATACCTCACGCGATGGGACGGTTTTAAAGGAATGCCGTGTTATTATTGTATACGCGAGGATAGGAGAACAGTTTCGTTTAGGTACATTATGCTTGCAAGCAGAATCTCAAGCTCAATCTCTCGATTGCAACGAGGCACTTTATTTCATGTCATGCCAGTACCATTCACAGCCAAGGTGGCGGAGTAACTCGTCGCTCCGGCAGCATTCGAGGCTGTGCAAGTATACTCTCCGGCGTGTCTCGGACTCGCAGCCTCGATTGTCATTAGACTGACTCGCTTGCTGGTACTCGATATCGATATATCTCCGTAATTCTCCTTGGTGATAGCCTCGCCATTCAATGCCCACGCTACTTCGATCGGCAAGTCTCCCTTCACAACCGTACAAACCGACGAGACCGCTTCGCCCCAATTCGCGGGCTCGTCACTGATCGAGAACGGCGCTATCTGCGGAGCGACTGAAAACGGTTTTCCAAAATATGACAAACCTATTTACAAGATAAATCCATTGCGTTCGAACATTTGCGTACTATACGCGAAAAACCGTTGCAAAGGTGTCTATTATAGGGAGAATATTATATAGAAAAATTTTTCTAGTCGTGATCTAATTCACTATCATGATCTGTTTCATTATCATTTTATATTCTCTTACTAGTATATTTCTATCACCATATATGTTTTTCTTCATATAAATAATATAATAATTAATAGATTTTAATTCGAGAAAGATATAAAGATAGATAAGTTCAGTGAGATAATATCTATTCATGATGTCGTTGCTTCGAGCTAACATAATAATGTGATAAGTGAGATACAACGTCCGCGAATGCGCGATAAGATCAAACAACAGACAAATGCGTCCTCACCATACTCCCCATACTCGACGAAGCACAAGGGAATGTTGAAAAGATTATGAGTATTGATGAAGAGATTGAAGGAGATGTGGTGAAAAGGAAGGTTTTGTCTTCGCCCGGCGAAGGAAGAATAGTCGAAATGTCGTCGCGTATATAGATACACGTGAACACATGCGCGCGATGTTACCGTTCACGGCTAGAGCGGCTGTATGGCTGGAGGCTCCGGCTTTGTTCGACGCGGTGCAAGTATATTCGCCGGCGTGTCTAGCCGCGACAGCATCGATCGACAGGACGCTGAGGCGCTTGCTCTTCGTAATAGAGAACTGATCTGTACTTTCGACGGATATCGGCTCGCCGTTGAATGCCCAGGCAATGTCCATCGGGAAGTCCCCCTTGAGAATGGAACAGGTCGCAGAGATCGCCTCGCCCGAGTTTATCGGCTCGTCGCCGAATGTGAACGGGAATATCTGCGGAGCAACTGCGATCGCGAATCGCGCTTGAGAATCGATAAATAACATCCACGTGTCAGTAAAATTTCCTCACGATTCTTACGGTCTTTTTATGATCCTCGTGAAACGGTCGTTGGCAAGCGATAACAATTTACGGCGATTATAGGAACAAGGGTATTGTATCATGAGATTAAGACAATGCAATGAGGCAGGTTTTAATGATCTATGAATCGCAATGATGGATTAGGCAAGTGCTATACGACGTTTAGCTGACGTGCATGTGTGTTTGGAAATATGTAGATACCGTTGACGACGAGGATGGTCGAATGGCTGACGTTGCCGGCTCTGTTCGTAGCTACACACGTGTACTCGCCTGCATGCCTCGCGGCCACGGATTCGATGCTGAGAGCACTCATATGTTTATTTATGTTCGTGATCGTAATATCAGAATCATGCAAACTAATCGGTTTGCCGTTAAATGTCCAAACAATCTTTACGGGAAAATCGCCTTTCATAATGGAACACGTCGCCGAAACCATGTCACCCCAATTCGCCGGTCCGTCACTGATCGCGAAAGGCCCTATGTGCGGCGCAACTATAATATTATAATATTATAATAAATCAGAGATTCATGTTAAATTTAATTTTATCCAAAGTAATATAAAGAACAAATATTGGATTTATAATAATTAAATAGCAGCTTGGAAGCATCATAATTTTGTTTGTAGAATCAATCCTTTCAACGACGCGTTTGAATTATTCCGAATATTTGCTAAAATAGAAGAAATTAAAGGATTATCGACGAGATTTTTCAGTATCATTGATAATATTTTTTTTCCGAGCTTCCGAAAGAAAGGAATTGAAGGAAATCGGGAATGATGAATCGCTCTGCACATGCACGATAGGACGAAGTGAGAAAAACTACGCGAAACACAAGACGTGGGAGACCTTTGTACCATTCACGGCCAGTGATGCGGAATAACTCGTTCCACCAGCAACGTTGCTAGCCGTGCAGGTGTATTCCCCGGCATGGCGTGCCGTCACGGCATCGATTGTAAGCAGGCTGACGCGCTTGCTGGTACTAACTATTGATATGTCGGGATGATCTCGAGAAATTGGCTCGCCGTTGTGTGCCCATTCGATCTGGATCGGGTGATCGCCCTTCAACACCGTGCAAGTTACAGTGATGGTGTCACCCCAATTCGCCGGTTCCTCGCCGATCACAAATGGCATGATTTCAGGGGCAACTAAGGATATGTCTTAATTATAGCCCTATTTTACTTTCGTCAAACTTACGGTTCTCGCCAAATGTTTATATAATATCATATTACACCTAAACTTAATATAATTGTAATATAGACAAGATCTATATGTATATTTAAATCTCTTTCTTCGTCTTCTGATATCATGAATATAGCCTGTCTCTTTTGTTAAATCTGAGAACGCGAAGGAACATAAGGACCTCTTGGGAATGAATGTGTAAATAGTATTAATATCAAGCTATATACGTGGAAGATTCATACATGCACTGTAGAATTAATAAAAACTTCGAAGAACGTAATATGGTACCATTGACAGCTAAGGAAGCGGAATAGCTTGTTCCACCGGCAGCGTTAGTGGCTACACAAGTGTACTCTCCGGCGTGGCTAGCCGTAACAGCGTCGATCGTAAGTAGGCTGACGCGTTTGCTTGTGACAATTGTTATATCAGAAACATCATGAGAAATCGGCTGGCCGTTGAGCGCCCACTCGATCTGAATCGGTTGATCTCCTTTCAAAATGGTACATGTCGCAGTGACTGTCTCTCCCCAATTTGCTGGTTTCTCACTGAGAACGAAAGGAGCTATGTCCGGAGCAACTAAAGTGGACAAATGATCGATCGTGTAGCAACCAATCTACTACAAGTTGATGATATAATACTGACAAGTATAAGTACAGTAATACATGTCTTTTACGATCCGACAAAGATCATGATTGACCATCGACAATGATTTTGAGAGGAGCGGGAAGGGGAAGAGTAATGATGACAAATAATGGAAAATGATGGGATATAGAGGACAAATGCAGGGAATCTCTCAGACAAGATATACCATTCACAGTTAAAGTCGCTGAATAACTGGTCGCTCCGGCTTTATTCGACGCCGAACACGTGTATTCTCCTGCGTGTCTCGCAGCCACGGACTCGATGCTGAGGATGCTATTCTTCCGAGTTGTCGCCAAGATATTAATGTCCGAACGTTCTGGGCGAATCGGCTCACCGTTCAAGGCCCACGTAATCTCGATCGGTAAATCGCCCTTGAGAATGGCGCATACCACGGAAATGGAATCGCCCCAATTCGCTGGTTCCTCGGCGATATCGAACGGTGCAATTTGCGGTGCAACTGCAACGGATATTACGTGTTTTTTCCCCTCTTTTTTTCTCTATATAAATTGTCAGTCTTCTTGACAATTACTTGAAATAGCAACGCTAGAAAAAGATTTGAAGACGAAGAAGAAATGAATAGAGCTGTTAGAATAGCTATCGGTCTTTTTCCATTAAATGTCCAAATACACACGCGAATTTCATCAGGAAGAAAAGGGCGAGGAGAGTAGGAGGGAAAAACGAATCCAGAGATTCTTTTCGAACGATTGTCGTAGGTACCGTTGACTGTCAACTCCGCGGAATAAGTGATTGCGCCGGCAGCATTGGAGGCAACGCAAGTGTAAGTGCCCGCATGACTAGGACTCGCAGAATCTATAGACAGCAGGCTGTTCCTCTTGGTAGTAGTCACGGATATTCGATGATTCTCCTCGATAAGCATTCCATTCAACGCCCACGTGATCTCTAACGGGGTATCCCCGTTAACCACCGTACAAACCGCCGATACAGAATCACCCCAATTAACCGCTTTGTCGGCCATTTCGAAGGGTGCGATTCGCGGCGGTACTGTCAAGATCATAGAAAAACTACGTAACATTGAACCAGTATAAAAAAATAACTCGTGAAAAATTATCAATTGTGATCTTTCACGATTCTTTCTCAAGATGCAATGATTTTATAGAAAGTTCAGTCATGTAAAGAAACTCAACAAAAAATATCATTGATATTTTCAACTACGCGATTATTATTAATTATATCTTGAAGCTGCGGCGCATTTACTGTACAATTTTTTCTGAGTGCCACAAAGCGTTAAGAGAAGAATAACTCGATATTACGTGCGTCCAACCAACCACCCAACCGTCATTGATTCAAACTGGTCAAGCGTACCGTTCACCGAAAGAACCGAAGAGTGGGTAGCAGTTCCGGCCGTGTTGCTCGCAGTGCACGAATACTCGCCCGCGTGTCTTGCGGCTACCGATTCAATCGTCAGTTGGCTGGCTCGTTTGCTACTCCTGCTTATCACTATGTCAGGATTGTAATTGTGCTCGTCGAATGCGCCATTTGCGATGTCGATCACACGCTCGTTAAATGACCAAATTATGTCGATTGGCAGGTCGCCTTTTATCACAGCACATTGAACAGTCGCCATCTCTCCCGCATTGGCAGCTTCATCACCAAAAGTAAAAGGTGCCAATTGCGGTGCAACTGTAACCGCGAAGGGCACACTCGTGAATCACACGTAGAAGCTTCCGGAGTGGCGCCCGAACACTCGCAGTAAGATTACGGGAAATATTATCGAATCACAAACTCAGAATCAAATTAGATGACTCATAAAATAGCACCTTTGAATCTTCAGAGGATAGATCGGGGAAGGATAAGGAATAATATTTCAATAGAGAACATCGAACAATATTGTAATGATATACATTATAAAGCGATACAGGAAAAGGTTTTCAAATAAAATTAAAACAAGAATAAAGGAAAAGATTCAACAAGAGTAAAGGGAAATGAAATAAGAACAAAATAAAGGGAAAAAAATATACAAGGACCATCGTTTCGCTGTCACTGCGGGATGGACCGTACGTTGTCGTCTGTGACGATAATCTCGCTGTTAGAAGTACATTACGCAGGATTATCGTCTCGACAATAACAGTGAGCGCGAAGAACGGTAATTACTCAATTGATATATTATTGCAGAAATAGAAGAAGTTACAAAAGGATAATAAAACTGTACGTATACAGGACATATGTATATGTAAGGCAATGCGTTTCTTTTTACATATACGAGCGCGATACCGTTCACCGAAAGTATAGCGATGTGACTGTCGGATCCGGCAGCATTGGTCGCAGTACATTTGTATCTTCCAGCATGTCTCGCCGCCACGCTGTCGATGCTCAAGAAGCTGACTCTCTTATTGGTCACAATACTAACATCCGGCCGACTCGAGTTGATTGGGATGTCGTCGAAAGTCCACATCAATTTTACAGGGAAGTCACCTTTGACGATTGTGCAAGAAACCGACAGCATCTCGCCGGAGTTGAGAGGATCGTCACCGAAGGAAAACTGAAGGATCTGTGGCGCGACTGCGTGAACGACAGCGGCACAGACGAAGGAGTATAATGACAGACAAAGGAGGGTATAATAAGAAAAAGTATAACAGTGATTGGTGATGGGATAAAATATATGTACGAGTGAATGATAAATGAGTCAAAAATTTTCTTGCACTTTTTTTATCAATATAATAAAAGAGGAAAAAATTAATAAAATGTTAATATTATGATATTGTTAATAAATTCATAACAGGAAATAATAATTAGTAATTAATAGTGTAAAAAAAGTTGCGTAATTGTGTTCATAAATGTTAAGTATTCAGTGATCAGCTACGATAATCGTTTCAGGAAAACGAGGAAAATGCATAACAGACGGGAAGCGCATTCATTTCTTCTGTGAGAATCGATTGCATATACCGTTTACAGCCAGATGAGCCGTATATGTCGTGGCACCAACGCGATTGGACGCAGTACAGATATAATCGCCAGCGTGTCGAGCTGCGACCGATTCGATAGTTAAGACACTGTTTTTTCGATTCGTGCTGGCTACTACTACATCAGAGTCGCGATTGTCGATTGGCGTTCCGTTAAAAGTCCAAGTTATTTCAATAGGCTGATCACCCTTCGTGACAGAGCAGGTGATTGAGACCAGTTCGCCCCAGCTGGTCGGCTCATCCCCGAAAGCGAAAGGTAGTATTTGCGGGGCAACTGGAAAGAGTGACTGGGAGAAACGAGACAAAAAAGCAAGTGTCGGTTCGTGATGCGGCGCATTTCCTATTGCGTAATTCGGAGACATTTTTACATATATCGATTATGACGTTCGTTTCAGTCAAGTGCGATATGGACTGCTAGATAAGGTTGGTATGGCGGTGGAATATGTACCTTGTTTTATTACAAGAAATCTTTTGGAAGAGGTCTTTGAGGATAGTGGGTTCGGGAAAACTTGAGGTTCGTGATAGTTATTATGTACTGTGAATCTATTGTATCGGAAACCGTGCCGAGGGAATTAGGGTCGTACCATTGACGATCAAAGTTGTCGATCGACTGACGGAACCAGCTAAATTTGACGCGGAGCAGGCATACTCTCCGGCATGGCGCGCCGAGACGCCGTCGATGCTGAGGGTGCTCAAGTGCTTGCTGATTCTGGTGATCGTGATACCCGTATCTTTTGACGTGTCGATCGATACGCCATCGAACGACCACGATATATCCATGGGCATGTCGCCCTTCAGGATCGAGCAGGGCACGGACACGGAGTCTCCCCAATTGGCGATCTCGGCATTGAAAGCGATTGGTAGAAGCTGCGGTCCGACTAAGGTTTGGTCAAACAATTCATGCTTCATTACCGAAAAAGATGCAACGGCGTCTGCGAATGATTCTCGGTGATTCTAACAAACACCTATGCGTTAGTCAACTACCCGATCTCATTAAAGCTTTCAGAGGATTCAAGTAGGCAGAGGATTCAACAACATTGACGCGAAGGAAGCGTGACAAACGAAGGAATAACTATGGTGCTGTTTGCAAGGTCTGTGCAAGGGACAAGATAGAAGGTGATAAAACGCAACTGAAGAATGATAAAGACTGTGTTCTTTAGGAACAAATAATCCCGAACCATTGACGGTGAGGACGGTCGAGTAGGACGCCGTTCCAGCCGCATTTTCGGCGGTACAAACGTACTCCCCCGCATGTCTCGCGGTGATGACTGAGATCATGAGCATGCTAACGCGATCCGCGACCTTCTTTGCGAGTACGCCGGAGGAGCCGCCCATCTCTTCTCCGGGATAGCTCCAACGTATGTTCAACGGCAGGTCACCGCTTGACACGATACACTGCAGATTTGCAAATTCCCCGGCATTCATCGGTAGCTTCGTGAACGCAAACTCTTGAACGATCGGTGGCACTGAAGATGGAGGAGCGATGTATGGATGTATACGATTATGTGCGTCAATGTGCCACGCTCGTGGATATCATAGACACGTTACATTCAATCTCGAATTGCAGCGGGAATATTCGGATTGTGCGACAATTCAAAATGTTCTTTCTTAATTACTAGAACGCTGAAGTTTGATTTTGTCTTAGGTATGTGAATTCAATATGTGCTGCGGAAAAACTTAGTATCTTATCTCATTGTCAGCATGAAACAATGCCTATAACACGCACGAATGCGTGGCATTTGTTGCTAAGACGGTTGCGTAATGGGAGAAGAGAGATCTGAATTGAAAACAAGTGCAACATTTTCTTACTAACGATTTAATCGGCCAC
Organism: Atta cephalotes; assembly: GCF_000143395.1. Lineage (NCBI taxonomy): Eukaryota > Metazoa > Arthropoda > Insecta > Hymenoptera > Formicidae > Atta > Atta cephalotes. Next base: position 2,813,678 of record NW_012130098.1, on the reverse strand, counting down.
CGCCATACCAACTCCCAGACTTTCCACAAATGTATGTCCTCTCTGTAGATGTACGTTTGCTCTACGTTTATTAAATGATTTTATTAAATGATCGGTCCACTAAATGCAGTTTCTGAATCCGTGCCCGTGTCCTACAATCGCACCCTTTAAAGTCTACGACACGTTCCCTATGCATGAACAACATCCTCAATAAACAATTTGCCTCCGGCTCAGTACCATAATCAATACGAAACGGTGCGATGTAACAAAGTATATTGATGATTTCGTAACAGACACGAAAATCTGTTGTAAAGAGAATAGCTGCAAATAAACGTTTGCTATCCTAATATTATTATAGTTAATACATTTATCTCGTTGATCGGTCGGTTTGTTGGCCGATGACTGAAAATATAAATATACCCTTTGTTTTCGAAATTATTTAGGAGACAGATTATTTTAATCGATAAACAATTAATTGCTAAAGAGAACATTAATTGTTCTGTGCATATTAATTATTGTATATATTATTTATGCTAAATGTATTTAAGATTATAATATTAATGATAGAATAAATTTCTATTTAATTTATGAATATTCTGTTACATTTAAATATTCCACCTTAATATTAAATAAATATTTCATTAAAACTCAATTCTCTTAATAAGTTCCGTGCCGCGTGGATCATTGGTGACATACGCTAGACTTTCCATTCAGGTCGGAAGATATTTTGGAAAATACAGATGAAAAAATTAATTTTTTTTATTTTAGAGAAAAGCATCAAATAAAAAATAGGTTTCGTAACCAAAATGGTACAGAATTCATGAAAAATATCTAGAATTTATGTTAAATATAAAAATAATATAGAGTTCGTTAATTTTATTTCACAAATTTAGAGATATGGTAGTGTCTCGGCGTTAAAATAAGCGCAGCGATACTATAGGGTGTGTCATCAAAATCTGGACAAATCGAACGATTTCTTTAAACAAAATGTTTATAATGAAAAATTAAATATTACAAAAAATTCTTTCATCCATGGCACTTGGGCAATCCCCATAGAACACAATTATTCGATATATCCCCCATTAGCTTGAATGACGGCCTCTATTTTCAGTTCTGAAGCGTTCGCACGCACGTTATAATGTAACGCTGTCCATGCCGATGAATGCTGCCTCAATAGCAGTCCTTAATGACGTCATATTGGGATGCCAAGACTTGTTTGTGATTCTTTCAACTACGCTTCATAGTAATCCAAGAGATTTAAATTCTGGGTTGTTGGGAGGCCAGAATGGGAACCGAGGCGAACAACTTGGCTTGTCCTGGCAGCCTCAGAGAGCATCTGTCGTATCTTTAATATGTATGATTTGTATCGAAGGTCCTCCTCGGCAATTCGACGGATTGTTAGCTCGCTTACACCAACAATCGATGCTAATTTTCGCAACAATTACTCTGAAATCGAACTCTTTTAATGATTGTAGGAATCTTCGCGGTGTATTCTTTTGAGTGACTCTTCCCCGCTGGCATACTAGAACCTTGGACTGTTCTAAAGCCGTATATTTTGCCACAATGTCATAAACGGTTGATCTCGGGTATCCAAAGAACCGAATTATTTCCGTTGCTGAGCGCCCAGCGCGAATTATACTCCGCACTTGGTTTCGCTGCCATTTTGAGATTTTGACTGTTTACTAGAAGCATCAGGCTTTCTCGGACGCTAACAACAACATTGTGCCTCTGGCAGAGGCACAATATAGTGGAAAATTTAAATTGAAATGTATCCAAATTTTGGTGACGCATCCTGTAACCGCGTGGTAATAATTATGTCGCGTAGGTCATCGACATGATGATATGATAAATAAATTTAATTCGGCACGGAACGTATTAAATGTTAATCATTCTTTTACTTTTAAGATATTATTTTATATGAACAAAAAATATTTATATGAAATTGAAATATTATATTCGAAGAAAAATACTAGGAAAACAAAATGTCAAACTTACCCATGACTTGAACTTCCAGTGTTCCACGTGCGCTGTAACCTTGTGCATTACGTGCCACGCAAGTATAAGTTGCCTGGTCGCTCATTCGTTCAACATTTTCGATGATGAGTGTGCCATTAGGGAAGACCTTTTGTTTTCTGTTGATTGGCAGGACCCTGGTATCTCGTTCCCAAACGATACTTTCGATCGGGTATCCAGCAACAGGACAAGTGACACGCAAAGTTTCTCCAGCAACGATAGCCTTCTTGTCCATATGACGAATAAACGGCAAACCATAAACGTTGAGACGGGCAGAATGCTCGGCAGCTCCAACCTGACAGAATTAAATATTGCACAAATATTTTAGAATATCCACGAAGGATTTAAATAAAAAATTATACAGGTGTCCGATAAAGATCGTAATAACGCTTAAAATTAGATTCCTGAGATCATTTTAAAACAAAAATTATAATATCAAGGGGGATTATAATAATTTTTAAATTATAAGCATTTAAAGTTATCGAATCATACCGCCTAAAATTCGAGCGTTCAGATGTGATACAATGGAAAATCCAACCATACTTAAGCGCACGAATTTTATTCGGTATAATTCGCTAACTTTAAATGCTTATACAATAATTCAAAAACTATTACAGCCTCGATATTAAAATTTTCATTTCAAAATGATCTCAGGAATTAAGCGTTGTTATAGACTTTACAGACGGATCCCTGTATATAAGACATATACAGACCATAAAACACAATGTTTTACATCCAATGAAAAGTAAATTAAAAATAGATTTATTAAAAAATAATATTTATTTTTATAATAATTTTAATATATTATTAATTTTCTTTTGACTTTTATTTATTTATCGTGTCTTTTCTAATACATCATTGAGGATGTTTTATGTACCTATAATTGCATTATTATTATACATATATTTATTTATTAATGATTGATAAACAAAATTTAAATAAAATAAGTCTACATATTTTTATATAAAAAAATTTAATAAAAAAAATCAAGAGAATCACCTTTGATGCAGCGATGCACTTGTAGAGACCACCATCATTGGTATGAATGCTCGAAATATTCAGATGCGACACGACATCACCATTGACCGTGACGTATTGTCCCACTTGCAGTCTCTCGGTGTTCGACAACCGTTTTCCATCAAGTTCCCAGGTAATTTCGGGGGTAGGATTCCCGCTGGCAACGCACTTCAAAAACATACTCGGTCCGGGTTGAAGAGTCTCTTCGGCGAAGGCTTGACGGATCTGCGGGGGCTCGACTGTCGATAATCAAAGAGATGAAAAGATAATTCTGTTGACAATCATAGCGTTATCTTTTGTTTTTGCGGCATCAATTTTTCTAATTAACGATTTCATATTCAAATATCATTTCAACAAAATTATTTTAAAAAATATTTTATTAATACATAATATATTCATGAAAATTTTTTATCTTACAAAATTATTATCAAAATTTTTAATTGAATTAATCACACTAAGAAAAATTTCTTCTATAAAGGTTAAAGATTAATGAACCAGAAGATTCTGATTATATTAATCAGAATTCTGATAACTCAACTAGAATTATAATAGAATTATAATAGATAGAAATTCAATCGGAAAAGTTTCTAATTTATCCATTTTTAACTAGTTTCGATTAATGCAACTAGATTCTTTTCCCAACAAATATAGTAAATCAGTTTACATACAAAATTGCCATTACTGTAATTAGTAAAAATGTTTATTACTAATTTAATTATACCATTGGAAGAAAGTAGAATAAAATTTTAACTTACATCTGCCACCAAGTTTTAACTCTGCTGTTGCTTGTGCACTTTCCTGATCATTTCTAACGAAACATTGGTACATTCCCTTATCCTCTTTTTTCACACTCTCGATTCTCAGCACGCGATCTTCCAATCCAAGGGGTTTTCCATCTTTAAGCCAGGAGATGGTCTTGATCGGGTTGCCTTGGACAGTACAAGTGAAGGTCGCTGGTCTTCCAAAATCGATGGTCTGCGTGCTAGGCTCGATTTCCGCGGTCAGCGGTGCCGTAACAGTCAAAACAGTCTCCACACTTTCGCCGCCGACGGAATTGTTGACGATGCAAAGATATTTACCGGAATCTTCGACTCGGGCTTCACGGATGATCAGAGTGCCGCTGACCTGACGTACGCGCTCATTTAGTTGAACCGGCTGACGCCTCGATGTGCCCTCAATGAACTTGTACCATCTGGAACAAGAAAATAAAAACTACCGATTTTCGCATCAATGTCGGAACGAGAATTGTTCGTTCCGTATCTTTATTTGCTTGCATAAATCAAAATTTACATCGCAAAATGGAACAAGAATATCAGTTAATTTTATAAATTTAATTCTTAATAAATTTTATTTTTTATGTGAATAATAAATTTTATTTATTTTTTATGGGAATGACTTATGAATTAAATTCTTTATAGAAGAATATTTTCTTATTATTTTTATTATAATATATAATATTACAATATTTCTATTATAACGCGTACAGCTTACACAAAACTCTAATGGGAGAATGAGATATGTACAAGACTGTGAACTTTTAATCCATAACGCGAATAATATTATTTGTTCCATTCTACGCTATTGTGTCTTAAATTCTATATGCAGGGCTTTGGGCGTCTCTGGGCACGGCCTTCCGTTTCTTCACCGATCGGTGTCACATCTTTTTCGCGAAATAATTTTATACAAGAACAAAATCACAATTCAAGAATAAAACAAGATGTTTCTACTGTAGCCTCACGATCGAGAAGCAATGCAGGCGGGGGCGCAACAGAAGAATAAAGACGACAATAGATTAATAAAAGCAAAAGAGAATACGTAAAAAAGTATTCACATGTCAATTCTTGCCGCGATAAAATCCCTGAGGAAGAAGGTGAGGGGCGATTGTGTGCAGTGTGAAAGCAACGAACGATTATATACTTGATTTTCGTGATATTCACAACGGCACTCGTCACTGATTAGCTTAGGCAAGGAGAATATAAAAAAGAAACGCCAAATCCAGAATAAAATGATGTAATCAAGCGATCGCAATAGCGGTTTTTTTGACGTGTTTGTTGTAGGCGGGTACTAGTGCAAAGAATCTTTCATATTTTTCTATGTAAGCAACAATATCTCTCACACAATACATCGCGATACAAAATCATTTAAAAATTCATCCTCTAGCATTGATTAACCAATTCTAGGACTGTAAATAGAATTTGTGAGATATTGTCGAATGTACAATCACAAATGATGGCGGATAGTGGAAGGCGATCGGGCAAGGAACAAAAATAGTAGTGATGAATTGGCGGTACGTTTAATGGCGATGGTGCAATTGGACGACGTGAAAAAAATGTTAAGATTCGATTCTCCTCAATCACTCACACACGCCCAATGTGTACATGAATGAGCGATCCACTTCTTTACCTTTTCTTTTGAACGAGTGAGAGAGAGAGAGGATGGGGAATGAATTAATACGAGCGGATGAACGGAGGCACGAGAAGGTGGCAAGGACTTACCAGCCAAATATTGTGGGACTTATTTGGAGGTGTGCAGGTGTAGGGCAACATTGACCACCCCATTGATCGGGTGATATCCTCTCGGACCACCCGGATCAGCACCGAGGATACTGGGAGAGCAGAGAGCCCGCATCCTTTTCGAGGTCGCGCTTCCGTCACCTATCTCGAGGGTTGAGGGGAGGATCCAGTTGGCACTGAAAACCAACACGTCCAATTGGCCCCGGATCAGGGATATACATTTCGTCATTAGCACTATTGTTTGTGACTCATGTAATATCGCGTTTAGTTTACATTCGAAATTAAAAGGCCATCGAAATTATTAAATCATCGCATGAAAATCGAGAGCATCAGTCATTTTCAGCACCTTTCCAAGCTCTGCTCTAATTTATGCTCTCTCTCGTTCTCTTCCCCTCTCCTCCTTCTTCTCTATATCTTTGCACTCTTTCTCTTATATTCTGCACCGAATCTTAAAAATACTTTTACATTTCTTCTCTGGATTTCAATATTATCCTATCTCTGTATTAAAAAATCGTGTCCTTTCTTCTTGCCCCTGTCAAATCTTACGGTACCGCCACCCGACACGGGGTAGAGGGTAAGGATGGAAAATATTAATAGTGAATTCAGGATCTGTGCCCCGCGGAGCGTGAGACTACATCCAAATCAGAGAGCAAAAAAGATCTGTACGGAGGTGTGTACCTAGTAATCGGGGCAGGAAAGCCTTGTGCCGCACACGCCAGCGCCAGAGACTCGCCCTCTACCCCGCGGTACTTATTAAGACCGTCACCAGTCGTCTTCGGGGCAGTACGACCAGACGGCTCTGAAATAAATAGATTGCCCAAAGTGTGTGAGAGCTTCGTCTCTTGATAATGTTTCGGATCCATTCTATTTTTTAATTGAACTGCGGAACCGGTACGCGACGTTTTGAATTTTAAGCGACTAACAGTTTTATACATACCCTATCGCCTTCGCGTTCGACCTGGCTTAAGTCGACAGAATTTTAGCATGCAATCTACTCACCTGACTATGATGCCAATCTTGCCAGATGGTGAATTGATTTTGAATGCAATATTGTAGTAAGTTTACATCTGATTATTTACTGCGTGACGCTCACATTTAATTATATAACGTAACGACAGAAAATGTTTTAAAGTTTATATTGCATTTTATTATTCTGTTACTATATACAGAATGATCCAGAGCCGGAAATACATATGTATATTCCTCATGAAAAAGTGAATCGAGAGTGTCAACAGCAAAATGTTGTAATATCAATAATTCTTAAATGATGAAAATGTCCAGGACATAAAGTTTGAGCGAATGCTTTGACGGATATCGCTAAACGGCACGGTATCGCTTAATTGCGCCGCATCTGATTCGCGAACTTCATGCCCTGTAGTTGGACATTCTCAAAGTTTAAAAACTATTGATATTATATTTTCATAATATTGACATTTTCGATTCACTTTTTCACATACACACACACACACACACACACACACACACACACGCCGCACGCACACACACACACACACACACACACACACACACACACACACACGCGCGCACACACACACACACACACACACACACACAC
>NW_012130098.1:2792250-2800967 GCF_000143395.1 Atta cephalotes | reverse complement strand
TACTCTCTCTCTCTCTCTCCTCCCTCCCTCCTCCCTCCTCCCTCCCCTCCCTCCCCTCCCTCCCCTCCTCCTCCTCCTCCCTCCTCTTCTCTCTCTCTCTCTCTCTCTCTCTCTCTTTCTCTCTCTCGATTTTAAAAAGAGAGAGAAAGAAAATTTTAAGCCTTTATTTAAAGTAAAAATAACGTTGATGCAATCGAGCCTTAATCTCTTAAAAAAGGAATCGCGCGACAATGTTGTTACCTAAAACTGGGCACAGGGTGACCCTGACTAGGGCACATCAGTACTACGCTGGATCTCACAATTGTCTCTTTCCACCCGCGTTTCATTTCGCCAATCAGCGTCGGTGCTTTACTTCCAATCGGTTCTAACGATTCAGAAAACGAAAATGTTTCAAACAAAACCGGAGATAAAGAAAATGACTTATACATTAAAAAAAAATATTTTGAAAGTTTCTTTTTCAAGAAAAAAATTTTCCGCATTTTTCAAAATTACACGTGTTTTCCTGCATTAAAGAAGTTTACCTAAAATTGGGCACAGGGTGGCCCTGAGCTGGGCAGAACAATATGACCGTGTAGCCCGCCCTTCTTTCCTTCCATCCACCTTTCAAATCGCCTGTCAACGCCGGCGCTTTGCTGCCGACCGGTTCTAGCGAACAAAAGCCATCGAGAAATCAGAAAAAGTGACACGCAACAGTTTTTATTAACTGCGATAACTTTACCTAAAAGAGGGTACAGGATATCCCTGCGCCGGACATGGTAATACTGCGCTTGAACTCGCTCTCTTCTTCAGCCATCCCCCTCTTATCTCGTTCGTGAGAGCCGGGGCTTTAGTTCCGATCGGCTCTGACGATTACAAAGTTCATGCAATCAACCAATTTGGATCTTATATAATTAATTGTATATGGAAAGAACGATTTTGCTCTAAAAAGTATCTAAAAATTTAGTTAGATATAAATCTGAAAATATATAATTTTGTTAAACCATCAAAATAATTATGTAGGAAATTTAAGCAATGTCGCAAAAAATTTTGACATTCTAACAATAAACTTGAATGTCTTACATAATTATTTTGATAATCCAATAAATTATTTTTAGATCCGAATTTAGCTAAATTTTTTAATACTTCAGCACAAAACCATTCTTTCCATATACATATTACTCAAGCTCAAGATTAATCTTTTATTTCGGATTGAAGTAACAAATCGATCATTGTATTGTCAAAAATAATAAATCGAAACCAAAAAAATCCGTGAGTAATAAAAAGCAATAAGTAATCGATTTATTTTAAATTGAAATATAAGTCTTACAAGACGTATCGGATCTAATTACATTTTTCCTGTGCTATGTCATTACCTAAAGGAGGGAACAGGATATCCCTGCGCCGGGCACGACAACACAGCATTGGAGTGCGTTCTTTTCTTCAACCATCCAGCTCTTAACTCACTGAGAGCCGGGGTTTTAGTTCCAATCGGCTCTGACGATTACAAACGTGCATGATAAACTAACTTGGACTTTATAAAATTAATCATACATGCTTATTTCCATGTTAATTAATTTCACACATTCGAGCTTGTTAGTTAGTGTTTTATTTGAATTCAAAGAAGATTAATACCTGAATTTATTGTATCATAATTCATAAACAATAAATTGAAAACGAATTGAATACAAATCCAAATATAATAAAAATAAACAATTTTTAATTTAAGTTGACGTAGATAAATTTTGTAGAGATTAAATTAAAGTTTAACCTAATTTAATTAATATCGGATCTAATTATGCTCTTTGCCATTACCTGAAAGAGGGTACAGGATAGCCTTGCGCCGGGCAAAATAATACGACAGCAGATCGTGCTCCGATCTCTAGTAACACACCCTTCACGATGCCGGTTATCGCTGGCGCTTTGCTTCCGACTGGCTCTAATCATTTATGCAACGATTGCTCAGCAAGTTGATATTTTTACTCGACGCTTGTCATGTTTTTATATAACCTTTCTGATGGAACAGGAGACCCCTTCGTTAGCAAGAAACGGAGCGGAAAATCGGAGCAGAAAACGGCGCGAGCGCATAGAGATAAAATGTGAAATGAGAAGCAATAACTTGTTTTTGATTCATATAATTGATTTTCAGTTTTAAAACAAAAAAATTTGTTATTCTTTTTGTGAAATATGTATATGTAGAAGCTATACCTAAAGGAAGGCACGGGATATCCCTGTGCTGGACACGGTAATACGACATTGGATGCTCTGCTTTTTTCCATCCACACACCTTTCACATCGCCCATAAATGCAGGTGCCTTGCTGCCCACGGGTTCTAATATATAAAGAAACATGCGATGAACAATAACAGAATCGTCTTTTATCTCTAAAGGGACAGGGAACCCTTCTGTGACTAATAGAATAATATAAATCAATGAAACTCTAAGCTATGTGATGACTCGTATTATTTTTAGAACAATCGATAGGACAATAATTGAAAGACTAATACAAATGCAAACACATTTAGACAATTTGATGGAAAATAAAATGACTAGAAATTAAAATAAAAAAATAGGTTTTTAAAAAGAAACACAGATGCGAATTTACCTAAACGAAGGTACTGGATAGCCCTGAGCAGGACAAAACTGTACAATGCTGGAAGCAGCTTTGCTATTCATCCAACCTCCTTTCAAAGTGCCTGTCAACGTCGGCGCTTTGCTTCCCACTGGCTCTGACAATTTATAGACAGACACGATCATGCTATGAGAATCACTTATTTCTCAATCTACGGCTTTAGTACTGGTGTGCATGTACCTATACGTTGGTACTGGGAACCCCTGCGCGGGACAAAACAAGGTTAGATCGTCTCCTTGAACACGATGGTACCAAGCTAGCTTCGCATCGTTCGAAAATTTCGGCTTCTTCGTAGCGACCGGTTCTAATTACATGATACGAAAATAAATCTTTTCTCGTATATCGCGCAAATGACCAATTGCACTATCTACGGTTTAGATACTTGATGCATATACCTATACGTTGGAACTGGGAACCCCTGCGCGGGACAAAACAGGGTCAAATCGTTTCCACGAACGCGATCGTACCAGGCCTTCTTTGCGTCGCTTGAGAATTTCGGCTTCTTCGTAGCGATCGGTTCTAATTAAATATCGAAAAATGAAATTCTCTTTGCATGCTGCAATAATTCTCTATTTATAGTTCTGTTTACAGCTTTAAACAGCTGACGTGCATGTACCTATACGAGGGAACTGGGAACCCCTGCGCGGGACACAGCAGAGTCAGATCGTCTCCTCGAACACGTTCGTATCCAGCAAACTTTGCATCGCTCGAAAATTTTGGCTTCTTTGTAGCGACTGGTTCTAATTGTATGATAGAGAATGAAATAAGATTCTTCTCGCATGCTGCGACAATCGTCGCTCTATTTGAAGCTTTAGAATATTTGCACATGTACCTATACGTGGGAACTGGGAACCCCTGAGCGGAACACAACAAAGTCAGATTATCTTCTCGAACGCGGTCGTACCAAGCCAGCTTTGATTCGCTCGAGAACTTCGGTTTCTTCGTAGCGACTGGTTCTAATTACATCGAGAGGTATGAAGCAATCATCACATAATTGATCAAATTCTAACATATTTCAAAAATTAGGAAATCTGAATAACCACACTGAGAATAATTATATTCCCATCAATTACGAATATTAATAATTTTACGAAGACATTGAATTACGGAGGCATGTATCATGTAGCTTGAATAAATGATTAATGACAATGCAATTATTAGGTACCTGGTTACAGGAATAGGATGCCCCTGCGCGTTACATAGCATGTTCACTTCCAATCCGTGGTTACGAACAAAAGAGAATGTTTTTACGTCTCCTATAAATGCGGGCGCTTTGCTCCCCATTGACTCTAAATGAGAAAATAAAAGATATCACGAAAAATGTGTATGCTTTACATGACTGAACCCTCGAACAGAGTTCCCCCTCATCGACTTTTCGTAATTGTTCCATGAAAGATATGAAAGAAAAATCAATCGTTGTAACAAATAAATATAATATTGTAAATAACATAAGATTACTAAAAAAAAAAAATGTTTTAATATATCACATATAAATTGCATGTATATATTTTAAATGTATTTAAAATCATTTCTGAATTCTGATATTCATAAAACGATTTTTACAGACAAATGAATATTGCCTATAGAATGAAGTTACTATTATTTTTAAAGATCGATGTTACTTGAATCCTTATTAAATGTCGTACCTAGACACTGGAGGAGGATGGCCTTGGGCATTGCACGGAAGACTGACTTCTGCATTTGCTTTCCGCGCCAATAAAGATATCTTTGCTTCGCCAGCAAAGGCAGGCGCCTTACTTCCGACGGGCTCTAAAGAATATCGACTTGCCATTACTACGAGCTCAATTTTCGCTCGTACATTTGAAGCAGGGACAGGGCTTTCCCTTGCCAACACCTATTATGCATTACGCGTTATTAAATTCGTCTTTTAATAAAACAGCTCTTTTATGAAATCGAATTTAGTAGCTTTTCTCTAAGAATAAAAATATTATTGCTTTAATCAATGTTCTCTGGTTTCCTCTCTCCCTGTGACACTTCCTTGTATTAATTGATAATAATGTAATAATCTCATACCTAGATACTGGAGGAGGATGACCCTGAGCATTACAAGACAAACTAACGTCCATGTTCGCTTTTCGTATCAGCAGAGATAACTTTGCATCACCTGCGAAGGCGGGTACTTTGCTTCCGACGGGTTCTAAAGAATGTTTTTATTGATTTAAAAAATCTTTTTACATCCCTATATCCTTGGGCAGGAACAGGGTTTCCCCGCAAAAACGAAGCTTGATTTTGATTAATTGATATAAATTGATTTTATTTCTTCCCAATCTCATCCGTGTCGATACAAAACTTTTTTTTACAAAGTCAATTTTTGTCAACCATGAATCTAAAGTTGTTACCTAGTTGTCGGCACAGGACTTCCCTGGGCAGCACAAAAAATACTAATGGGTTGTCCTTCGTGTCTTCTAATCGTACGACTTAAATCGTCCGACGTTAATCTAGGCGATCTGGCACCTATCGGCTCTGAAATCGACGAAAATTGAATCGCGTAAGCACCTCTTATGCGAGATTACCTGGCGATTGGGATGGGAAATCCCTGAGCATTGCAGGCAAGCACCACATCCGTACCCATGCGTCTAGGATAGGCTCTAAGAGTGTCATCGGTGGAGAAAATTGGCGATTTAAACCCGACTGGTTCTACGAGAGACAACGTGACGAAAACGATCATTTTTACGTGGCAACATCACGAACAAGAGAATTATCAATTAAGAAATCGGGAGAACTCTTCTGTGATTGAAAATTATTGTAAGTCGTAAAAAAAAATTCAATGTTGAACGTACAAAGTGTCAATTATTTTAACGATTGTGAAGAATGTGGACTGAGAATATATTCGCATCTCACCTTGAAATTGGAACAGGGTAACCTTGCACGGGGCACATTAGGTTCGCTGCACCAAGTGCCCTAGATTCCATGAATTCGACTTTACGCACACTTGGCAATTTGGGTTTCGCGCTTGATGTCGGTTCTAAGAGGTACACGAGGAAAAATAAGGCTTGTTAGGCACGAAGACTAGTACTAACCGTGTAATTGGAACAGGGAACCCTTGAGCGGGGCAAGTCATTGACACCGCGCTGGAGCTCGGCATCGGCCTTACCACTTTTATGTCGGCATTCGTAAATTTTGGTTTCGCGCTGGTTACGGGTTCTATATTGAGGAAACATTAGATCGTCGTACGTGTCCATATTATATGACACGTTTTGAACGCTGGAACTGGGTATCCCGTAGAAGAAGCAAGATCAAAAACCAAATTGTATTTTATACAAGAAGAGCATAAAATGTTCCTTCTAAAAAATGTATTTATATTTTAAACACTGTATGAAAATTATTATATAATTGAAAGATTTCTCACAAAAATCAAATAAGTCCATTTTTCTTTATTTGGATTATGGTGCCAAATTTTTCTCTATTACATTGTCAACAATTTTGTTCTGACAAAAATTAAACAAAAAACAGGAAATATAAGAATTTAACATCTAACAAGAATATTTTTGTTAAAAACAGTATGTAAAATAAGAATTAATTTCTTATTTAGTAAATAAGAAATTAAAAAATTGTTTTATTATATACTTCGTATAATATTTCCTTCTTCATGTTTATCAATTTATCATCTTTATTAATGTTACAAAAAAAGATAAATGTAAAATATTATATAATAAATAGATATATAATAAATATAAAATTTCCGCAAGAGAATTCAGTGATTTATTATTTTTCTTAATGAATTCTCAAAACATTAATCTAAACTTAAAACTTTGTTCTTAAACTTACACATATCTGGAGAAAAATGACCATATTTGTAGAAACGATATGAAAATAAAATTTTTTTTATTCCCGAAAATTTAATTTTTTACACTTGTTTGATTTTGTATAAAAAAAATCTTTTAATTATAACTCACACAAGAAAGTAAATATTTTTATTCTCTTGAAAAATTTATTCAAAATATACAAAACGCAAAAGAGCTTTATATTTCAAATATTGATATATTCATAATTCTCTACGTGTATTTGAAATATTGATTAGTCTTGAATATAAAGATAGAAAACGATGGTTATTAATTTCTGCACTGAAGAAATTCCGAGGACAGAGAGAAATTAAGCGGGATTTGTAATTTAAATAACAAAGATACGATCAAGCCGGAAGGAAAAATCGATTCCTGTCCTTCAATATCCACTTTCCCTCGTGTTTATTCAATCATTTTCTGTATCACTTTCTGTAATCGTGTGCATCAACTAATATAATTATTCAGACAATCTTTATATATTCGATATACCTGTAATTCGGTACTGGAAATGCTTGAGCTGGGCATGGTAAAGTTAGAGGTTGCTCACGTTGTACCGTGTATGTTGTGTAAGTGCGAGAATTTTCTGTCATTGGAAATTTTGGTTTCGTGCTGGCAATTGGTTCTAAAAAAAGGACCAGATTCAAATCTTTAGTAATCATTACGTTTGATTATTATACAAAATCAAAATTATTCAACATATTTATTCGTTCGATTAAAGCGTAATATTGCAATATTTAACAATAAAATAGACAATTATGAACCGATGAAATTATTTCTTTTGCCAAACTAATAATTCCTAAACAATATTTTTGTAGATACGATTTTATTTTATTCTTCTTTATGTTTAATAAACCCTACACCGGGACAAGGTAACTCCATAATAATTGAACATGCTAATATTGACTATCCAGTGCTCAGCAACCGTCGTGAAACACTGGGGAAGATAATCACCTGCTATGACGTGTCCTTGATGACTTCACCCTCCACCGACGAAATCAAAGACCCCAAGACAGACGGCGAAGATAGCCCTGACGAATATCAAGTTAAAGAGCAATTTACCTGAATGCTGGCACGGGAAACCCTTGAACGGGGCACAAGAGAGTCACGATGGAGCCCAATATCGCATACGGATTCGTCGATTTCACGTCCAACGCCGTTAATTTTGGTTTCGAGCTCGACAATGGTTCTACGTAACCAAAAATACAAACGAGCGAATACCGAGTCGTTCGACTGTATAGGAAATCGATCCCCGTGTACTTTACGTCCGCAAACTTACTTGAAGACTGGGACGGGATACGCCTGGGCGGGACATTGCAGTGTCACGCCTTGAACTTCCGCGATCTCGAATGTACGGCTCTTATCGATAGTGGAGAATTTGGGCTTTGCGAAGCCGACCGGTTCTACAAATCAAACTTCTAATCAAATGCAAAGCCTCGATGCATTGTATGATACATACATTGTATTATTAAAATACATAGAATTAAGTTCGAAATTTGATGAATAAATTTTGAAAATGATACATCAAATTGATAATATTAATTAATATTAAATTATAATATTAAATGGCGTTACTATTATAGTTAAGAAGTCATTAAAATTTTTGTTGCAAACAAAATAAAAATGGAGATAAACCGCAAATCTCATTTTATACGAATATAAATAAATCGATACTGGGACAGAGTAACCATCCTCAGGGAGAAGAAGCCCTCAGATATTCTCCGTCGGATTCTCTTCTCTCCATAACAATAGTGGCAGATCAACCAATACATCAACCTACCTATACGTGGCGACCGGAAACGCTTGAGCCGGGCATAACAACGTAAAGCCTATGTCTTTTGTAACGCGTAGCCCAACGTCGTTTACAGATGGAAACTGAGGCTTGGTGCTTGACGCGGGTTCTAAAAACAGAACGCTAGATGCAGTCCGATATGCGCGAAGCTGGCGGCACAAGATTACTCTAACTATGCTGGAATAGGGTCTGCCCTCTTCGTTAACAAAACGATGCCGTATTGATAGCGAGCAAATGAAAATATTGTAGAGAGACGTAATAACAGTATTTCTAAATTTGGTAATTATGAAGAATAGAAAAGTCAGAGACAAATCATAAAATTGTGTTATATGTAGTGTCAAGTAATTCAGAAATTAATTGACGAAATAATGTTGTTGTAGGATGTTGAGAAAAACAGAACGCGAAAAATATATATATAAATATATGTATTATATTATATATATATATATATATATATATATATATATATATATATATATATATATATGTNTTATTTATTACTTATTACTAATATACAC